>NC_092728.1:22180267-22394446 GCF_047496885.1 Scyliorhinus torazame
TCTCCCTCACCCCCCCCGCGATCCTTAACTGTGAGACCCTGGTGACCGTGGTGAAGTTGATGATCCCGACAGGGTGACTGACGTGTTCTGTCTTTGGCCGGGTGCAGCTTTCGGACATCCAGAGAGGCTGAAAGTCACTGGACAAAGGCCCAAGCTCACTGTTACTCAGTCTCTGATGGACAATGGCCCAACAACGAGGGGGTCAACAGTCTGCGATTCAACCAAGATCACAGTAAGTCTCTTGCTTGAGATGTCAGACCTTCCCAGGTTGACCAGCTGCACTGTCGGAGGGTCAGTGCTGAGGGAGCTCCGCACTGTTGGAGGGTCAGTGTTGAGGGAGAGCCGCACTGTCGGAGGGTCAGTGCTGAGGGAGTGCCGCACTGTCGGAGGGTCAGTGCTGAAGGAGTGCCGCACTGTCGGAAGGTCAGTGCTGAGGGAGCGCCACACTGTCGGAGGGTCAGTACTGAGGGAGCACCGCACTGTCGGAGGGTTAGTACTGAAGGAGCGCCACACTGGCGGAGGGTCAGTACTGAGGGAGCACCGCACTGTCGGAGGGTCAGTGCTGAGGGAGCGCCACACTGGCGGAGGATCAGTGCTGAGGGAGCTCCGCACTGTTGGAGCGTCAGTGCTGAGAGAGAGCCGCACTGTCGGAGGGTCAGTGCTGAGGGAGTGCCGCACTGTCGGAGGGTCAGTGCTGAGGGAGCGCCGCACTGTCGGAGGGTCAGTGCTGAGGGAGCGCCGCACTGTTGGAAGGTCAGTGCTCAGGGAGCGCCACACTGTCGGAGGGTGAGTTCTGAGGGAGTGCCGCACTGTCGGAGGGTCAGTGCTGAGGGAGCGCCGCACTGTTGGAGGGTCAGTGCTGAGGGAGCGCCGCACTGTCGGAGGGTCAGTTCTGAAGGAGCGCCGCACTGTCCGAGGGTCAGTGCTGAGGGAGCGCCGCACTGTTGGAGGGTCAGTGCTGGGGGAGCGCCACACTGTCGGAGGGTGAGTTCTAAGGGAGTGCCGCACTGTCGAAGGGTCAGTGCTGAGGGAGCGCCGCACTGTTGGAGGGTCAGTGCTGAGGGAGCGCCACACTATTGGAGGGTCAGTGCTGAGGGAGTGCCGCACTGTCGGATGGTCAGTGCTGAGGGAGCGCCGCACTGTCGGAGGGTCAGTGCTGAGGGTGAGCTGCACTGTCGGAGGGTCAGTGCTGAGGGAGCGCCGCACTGTCGGAGGGTCAGTACTGAGGGAGCACCGCACTGTCGGAGGGTCAGTCCTGAGGGAGCGCCGCACTGTCGGAGGGTCAGTGCTGAGGGAGCGCCACACTGTCGGAGGGTCAGTGCTGAGGGAGAGCCGCACTGTCGGAGGGTCAGTGCTGAGGGAGTGCCGCACTGTCGGAGGGTCAGTGCTGAGGGAGTGCCGCACTGTCAGAGGGTCAGTGCTGAGGGAGCACAGCACTGTCGGAGGGCCAGTGCTGAGGGAGCGCCACAATGTTGGAGGGTCAGTGCTGAGGGATCGCCGCACTGTCGGAGGGTCGGTGCTGAGGGAGCGCCGCACTGTCAGAGGTCGGTGCTGAGGGAGTGCCGCACTGTCGGAGGGTCAGTGCTGAGGGGAGCACCACACTGTCGGAGGGTCAGTGCTGAGGGAGCGCCGCACTGTCGGAGGGTCTGTGCTGAGGGAGTGCCGCACTGTCGGAGGGTCTGTGCTGAGGCAGCGCTGCACTGTCGGAGGGTCAGTGCTGAGGGAGCGCCGCACTGTCGGAGGGTCAGTGCTGAGGGAGAACCGCACTGTCGGAGGGTCAGTGCTGAGGGAGCGCCGCACTGTCGGAGGGTCAGTGCTGAGGGAGTGCCGCACTGTCGGAGTGTCAGTGCTGGGGGAGTGCCGCACTGTCGGAGGGTCAGTACTGGGGGAGTGCCGCACTGTCGGAGGGTCAGTACTGAGGGAGCTCCGCACTGTCGGAGGGTCAGTGCTGAGGGAGCGCCGCACTGTCGGGGGGTCAGTGCTGAGGGAGTGCCGCACTGTCGAAGGGTCAGTACTAGGGGAGTGCCGCACTGTCGGAGGGTCAGTGCTGAGGGAGCGCCGCACTGTCGGAGGGTCAGTGCTGAGGGAGCGCCGCACTGTCGGAGAGTCAGTGCTGAGGGAGCGCCGCACTGTCGGAGGGTCAGTGCTGAGGGAGCGCCGCACTGTCGGAGGGTCAGTGCTGAGGGAGAGCTGCACTGTCGTAGGGCCAGTGCTGAGGGAGCGCCGCACTGTCAGAGGGTCAGTGCTGAGGGAGAGCTGCACTGTCGGAGGGTCAGTGCTGAGGGAGAGCTGCACTGTCGTAGGGTCAGTGCTGAGGGAGCGCCGCACTGTCGGAGGGTCAGTGCTGAGGGAGAGCTGCACTGTCGGAGGGTCAGTGCTGAGGGGAGCGCTGCACTGTCGGAGGGTCAGTGCTGAGGGAGAGCTGCACTGTCGGAGGGTCAGTGCTGAGGGAGAGCTGCACTGTCGGAGGGTCAGTGCTGAGGGAGAGCTGCACTGTCGTAGGGTCAGTGCTGAGGGAGCACCGCACAGTCTGAGGGTCAGTGCTGAGGGAGCACCGCACAGTCTGAGGGTCAGTGCTGAGGGAGCACCGCACTGTCGGAGGGTCAGTGCTGAGGGAGCGCCGCACTGTCAGAGGGTCGGTGCTGAGGGAGCTCCGCACTGTCGGAGGGTCAGTGCTGAGGGAGCGCCGCACTGTCGGGGTGTCAGTGCTGAGGGAGTGCCGCACTGTCGAAGGGTCAGTACTAGGGGAGTGCCGCGCTGTCGGAGGGTCAATGCTGAGGGAGCGCCGCACTGTCGCACAATTGTTCTAATTTAACTTTGCCTTGCCCTCCCTCTCAGGTTGCTTTTGCTGTGCGATGGAAACTGGTGTTCGAATCTATAACGTGGAGCCCCCTCATGGAGAAAGGTCACCTTGGTAACCAGGGGGAAGCCGAGGCGGTTTACCGGGATGGGGTGCGTGGGTAGTCCGTGCGTGAATTGGGGGCCGGAGGTGCGAGCGAGGTGGGATTTGGGAATTCCGTACCGGACCCAGGGGCCCGCCGCGCTGTCGCCTCGATCGAATTGCCAAGCTCGTTTCCGGAACCTTCCTGGCCGCAGCCTTCTGACCGGCGACTGCCACTCGGAAGAGTTTGGAGAGGTTGCTGGGGGATATTCGACTGTGGGGGAAGCACAGAGCTGGACTTGAACAGACGTTAACCCACAGACTGGTGGGAGAAGGGGAGTTGGGAGGGGGAGGGGGTCGTTGGGGGGGGGAGAGGGGGTGTTGGGGGAAGGGGCGGGGGACGATCATGTTTGATTTCCTTGCTGTCGGGGCAAAATGTCCATCCCTCAAGACCTCCTGTCCATGAACGTGGCAGCCAGTGTCCGTGGACTCGTGCTGTGCGGGACTCTGACCCCGGGATTCCTGCACAAGCTCGGTTGGTGCGGGAACACGCGGAGAGGGATCGCGGAGAGCTGCCTCAGAAAACAGGAGCTCCACCTTTTCCATCCTCCTGGTCAATAATCTTCTCTTCCCTCTCTCACCTTCTCCAAAAACAGACCACGATCAGGTCGGGAGCGTGGGACATGTGGAGATGTTGCACCGATCAAACCTGCTCGCTATCGTCGGAGGAGGCAGTCATCCCAAATTCTCTGAAATCTCAGGTACAATGGCCCCACCAAACACTCCCAGGACAGGTACAGCACAGGGTTAGATACAGAGCAAAGCTCCCTCGACACTGTCCCTATCAAACACTCCCAGGACAGGTACAGCACGGGGTTAGATACAGAGTAAAGCTCCCTCTACACTGTCCCCATCAAACACTCCCAGGACAGGTACAGCACGGGGTTAGATACAGAATAAAGCTCCCTCTACACTGTCCCCATCAAACACTCCCAGGACAGGTACAGCACGGGGTTAGATACAGAGTAAAGCTCCCTCTACACTGTCCCCATGAAACACTCCCAGGACAGGCACAGCACGGAGTTAGATACAGAATAAAGCTCCCTCTACACTGTCCCCATCAAACACTCCCAGGACAGGTACAGCACGGGGTTAGATACAGAATAAAGCTCCCTCTACACTGTCCCCATCAAACACTCCCAGGACAATACAGCACGGGGTTAGATACAGAGTAAAGCTCCCTCTACACTGTCCCCATCAAACACTCCAGGACAGGTACAGCACGGGGTTAGATACAGAGTAAAGCTCCCTCTACACTGTCCCCATCAAACACTCCCAGGACAGGTACAGCACGGGGTTAGATACAGAGTAAAGCTCCCTCTACACTGTCTCCATAAACATGCTCTCTTTTTCTCTGACAGTTTTTGGTCTGGGATGATGCTCGAGAGGGGAAAGATTCTCAGGAGAAACTTGTTCTGGATTTCACTTTCACAAAGCAGGTCCTCGCTGTGCGGATGCGTCACGACAAGTAAGGACAGCGCGGCGCTCCCTCAGCACTGACCCTCCGACAGTGCGGCACTCCCTCAGCACTGACCCTCCGACAGTGCGGCGCTCCCTCAGCACTGACCCTCCGACAGTGCGGCGCTCCCTCGGCACTGACCCTCCGACAGTGCGGAGCTCCCTCAGCACTGACCCTCCGACAGTGCGGCGCTCCCTCAGCACTGACCCTCCGACAGTGCGGCGCTCCCTCAGCACTGACCCTCCGACAGTGCGGCACTCCCTCAGCACTGACCCTCCCACAGTGCGGCGCTCCCTCAGCACTGACCCTCCCACAGTGCGGCACTCCCTCAGCACTGACCCTCCGACAGTGCGGCGCTCCCTCAGCACTGACGCTCCGACAGTGCGGTGCTCCCTCAGCACTGACCCTCCGACAGTGCGGCGCTCCCCTCAGCACTGACCCTCCGACAGTGCGGCGCTCCCTCAACACTGACCCTCCGACAGTGCGGCGCTCCCTCAGCACTGACCCTCCAACAGTGCGGTGCTCCCTCAGCACTGACCCTCCGACAGTGCGGCGCTCCCTCAGCACTGACCCTCCGACAGTGCGACGCTCCCTCAGCAGTGACCCTCTGACAGTGCGACGCTCCCTCAGCACTGACCCTCCGACAGTGCGGCGCTCCCTCAGCACTGACCCTCCGACAGCGCGGCGCTCCCTCAGCACTGACGCTCCGACAGTGCGGTGCTCCCTCAGCACTGACCCTCCGACAGTGCGGCGCTCCCTCAGCACTGACCCTCCGACAGTGCGGCGCTCCCTCAGCACTGACGCTCCGACAGTGCGGTGCTCCCTCAGCACTGACCCTCCGACAGTGCGGCGCTCCCTCAGCACTGACCCTCCGACAGTGCGGCGCTCCTCAACACTGACCCTCCGACAGTGCGGCGCTCCCTCAGCACTGACCCTCCAACAGTGCGGTGCTCCCTCAGCACTGACCCTCCGACAGTGCGGCGCTCCCTCAGCACTGACCCTCCGAAAGTGCGGCCGCTCTCTCAGCACTGACCCTCCGACAGTGCGACGCTCCCTCAGCAGTGACCCTCTGACAGTGCGACGCTCCCTCAGCACTGACCCTCCGACAGTGCAGCGCTCCCTCAGCACTGACCCTCCGACAGTGTGGTGCTCCCTCAGCACTGACCCTCCGACAGTGCGGCACTCCCTCAGCACCGACCCTCTGACAGTGCGGCGCTCCCTCAGCACTGACCCTCCGACAGTGCAGCGCTCCCTCAGCACTGACCCTCCGACAGTGCGGCGCATCCTCAGCACTGACCCTCCAACAGCGCGGCGCTCCCTCAGCACTGACCCTCCAACTGTGTCACTCCCTCAGCACTGACCCTCCGACAGCGCAGTGCTCCCTCAGCACTGACCCTCCGACAGCGCAGCGCTCCCTCAGCACTGACCCTCCGACAGTGCGGCGCTCCCTCAGCACTGACCCTCCGACAGTGCGGAGCTCCCTCAGCACTGACCCTCCGACAGTGCGGCGCTCCCTCAGCACTGACCCTCCGACAGTGCGGCGCTCCCTCAGCACTGACCCTCCGACAGTGCGGCACTCCCTCAGCACTGACCCTCCCACAGTGCGGCGCTCCCTCAGCACTGACCCTCCCACAGTGCGGCACTCCCTCAGCACTGACCCTCCGACAGTGCGGCGCTCCCTCAGCACTGACGCTCCGACAGTGCGGTGCTCCCTCAGCACTGACCCTCCGACAGTGCGGCGCTCCCTCAGCACTGACCCTCCGACAGTGCGGCGCTCCCTCAACACTGACCCTCCGACAGTGCGGCGCTCCCTCAGCACTGACCCTCCAACAGTGCGGTGCTCCCTCAGCACTGACCCTCCGACAGTGCGGCGCTCCCTCAGCACTGACCCTCCGACAGTGCGACGCTCCCTCAGCACTGACCCTCCGACAGTGTGGTGCTCCCTCAGCACTGACCCTCCGACAGTGCGGCACTCCCTCAGCACCGACCCTCTGACAGTGCGGCGCTCCCTCAGCACTGACCCCTCCGACAGTGCAGCGCTCCCTCAGCACTGACCCTCCGACAGTGCGGCGCATCCTCAGCACTGACCCTCCAACAGCGCGGCGCTCCCTCAGCACTGACCCTCCAACTGTGTCACTCCCTCAGCACTGACCCTCCGACAGCGCAGTGCTCCCTCAGCACTGACCCCTCCGACAGCGCAGCGCTCCCTCAGCACTGACCCCTCCGACAGTGCGGCGCTCCCTCAGCACTGACCCTCCGACAGTGCGGAGCTCCCTCAGCACTGACCCTCCCACAGTGCGGCGCTCCCTCAGCACTGACCCTCCCACAGTGCGGCACTCCCTCAGCACTGACCCTCCGACAGTGCGGCGCTCCCTCAGCACTGACGCTCCGACAGTGCGGTGCTCCCTCAGCACTGACCCTCCGACAGTGCGGCGCTCCCTCAGCACTGACCCTCCGACAGTGCGGCGCTCCCTCAACACTGACCCTCCGACAGTGCGGCGCTCCCTCAGCACTGACCCTCCAACAGTGCGGTGCTCCCTCAGCACTGACCCTCCGACAGTGCGGCGCTCCCTCAGCACTGACCCTCCGACAGTGCGACGCTCCCTCAGCAGTGACCCTCTGACAGTGCGACGCTCCCTCAGCACTGACCCTCCGACAGTGCGGCGCTCCCTCAGCACTGACCCTCCGACAGCGCGGCGCTCCCTCAGCACTGACGCTCCGACAGTGCGGTGCTCCCTCAGCACTGACCCTCCGACAGTGCGGCGCTCCCTCAGCACTGACCCTCCGACAGTGCGGCGCTCCCTCAGCACTGACGCTCCGACAGTGCGGTGCTCCCTCAGCACTGACCCTCCGACAGTGCGGCGCTCCCTCAGCACTGACCCTCCGACAGTGCGGCGCTCCCTCAACACTGACCCTCCGACAGTGCGGCGCTCCCTCAGCACTGACCCTCCAACAGTGCGGTGCTCCCTCAGCACTGACCCTCCGACAGTGCGGCGCTCCCTCAGCACTGACCCTCCGAAAGTGCGGCGCTCTCTCAGCACTGACCCTCCGACAGTGCGACGCTCCCTCAGCAGTGACCCTCTGACAGTGCGACGCTCCCTCAGCACTGACCCTCCGACAGTGCAGCGCTCCCTCAGCACTGACCCTCCGACAGCACAGCTCTCCCTCAGCACTGACCCTCCGACAGCGCAGCGCTCCCTCAGCACTGACCCTCCGACAGCGCAGCACTCCCTCAGCACTGACCCTCCGACAGTGCGGCGCTCCCTCAGCACTGACCCTCCGACAGCGCAGTGCTCCCTCAGCACTGACCCTCCGACAGCGCAGCACTCCCTCAGCACTGACCCTCCGACAGTGCGGCACTCCCTCAGCACAGACCCTCCGACAGTGCAGCGCTCCCTCAGCACTGACCCTCCGACAGTGCGGCGCTCCCTCAGCACTGATCCTCCGACAGCGCAGTGCTCCCTCAGCAATGACCCTCCGACAGCGCGGCGCTCCCTCAGCACTGACCCTCCGACAGTGCGGTGCTCCCTCAGCACTGACCCTCCGACAGCGCGGTGCTCCCTCAGCACTGACCCTCCGACAGCGCAGCGCTCCCTCAGCACTGACCCTCCGACAGTGCGGCGCTCCCTCAGCACTGACCCTCCCACAGTGCGGCACTCCCTCAGCACTGACCCTCCGACAGTGCGGCGCTCCCTCAGCACTAACCGTCCGACAGTGCGGCGCTCCCTCAGCACTGAGCCTCCGACAGTGCGGTGCTCCCTCAGCACTGACCCTCCGACAGCGCAGCGCTCCCTCAGCACTGACCCTCCAACAGTGCGGCGCTCCCTCAGCACTGACCCTCCAACAGTGCGGTGCTCCCTCAGCACTGACCCTCCGACAGTGCGGCGCTCCCTCAGCACTGACCCTCCGACAGTGCGACGCTCCCTCAGCAGTGACCCTCTGACAGTGCGACGCTCCCTCAGCACTGACCCTCCGACAGTGCGGCGCTCCCTCAGCACTGACCCTCCGACAGCGCGGCGCTCCCTCAGCACTGACGCTCCGACAGTGCGGTGCTCCCTCAGCACTGACCCTCCGACAGTGCGGCGCTCCCTCAGCACTGACCCTCCGACAGTGCGGCGCTCCCTCAGCACTGACGCTCCGACAGTGCGGTGCTCCCTCAGCACTGACCCTCCGACAGTGCGGCGCTCCCTCAGCACTGACCCTCCGACAGTGCGGCGCTCCCTCAACACTGACCCTCCGACAGTGCGGCGCTCCCTCAGCACTGACCCTCCAACAGTGCGGTGCTCCCTCAGCACTGACCCTCCGACAGTGCGGCGCTCCCTCAGCACTGACCCTCCGAAAGTGCGGCGCTCTCTCAGCACTGACCCTCCGACAGTGCGACGCTCCCTCAGCAGTGACCCTCTGACAGTGCGACGCTCCCTCAGCACTGACCCTCCGACAGTGCAGCGCTCCCTCAGCACTGACCCTCCGACAGCACAGCTCTCCCTCAGCACTGACCCTCCGACAGCGCAGCGCTCCCTCAGCACTGACCCTCCGACAGCGCGGCGCTCCCTCAGCACTGACCCTCCGACAGCGCGGCGCTCCCTCAGCACTGACCCTCTGACAGCGCGGCGCTCCCTCAGCACTGACCCTCCGACAGTGCGGCACTCCCTCAGCACAGACCCTCCGACAGTGCAGCGCTCCCTCAGCACTGACCCTCCGACAGTGCGGCGCTCCCTCAGCACTGATCCTCCGACAGCGCAGTGCTCCCTCAGCAATGACCCTCCGACAGCGCGGCGCTCCCTCAGCACTGACCCTCCGACAGTGCGGTGCTCCCTCAGCACTGACCCTCCGACAGCGCGGTGCTCCCTCAGCACTGACCCTCCGACAGCGCAGCGCTCCCTCAGCACTGACCCTCCGACAGTGCGGCGCTCCCTCAGCACTGACCCTCCCACAGTGCGGCACTCCCTCAGCACTGACCCTCCGACAGTGCGGCGCTCCCTCAGCACTAACCGTCCGACAGTGCGGCGCTCCCTCAGCACTGAGCCTCCGACAGTGCGGTGCTCCCTCAGCACTGACCCTCCGACAGCGCAGCGCTCCCTCAGCACTGACCCTCCAACAGTGCGGCGCTCCCTCAGCACTGACCCTCCGACAGCGCAGCGCTCCCTCAGCACTGACCCTCCGACAGCGCAGCGCTCCCTCAGCACTGACCCTCCGACAGCGCAGCGCTCCCTCAGCACTGACCCTCCGACAGTGCGGCGCTCCCTCAGCACTGACCCTCCAACAGTGCGGCGCTCCCTCAGCACTGACCCTCCGACAGTGCAGCGCTCCCTCAGCACTGACCCTCCGACAGTGCGGTGCTCCCTCAGCACTGACCCTCCGACAGTGCGGCGCTCCCTCAGCACTGACCCTCCAACAGTGCGGCGCTCCCTCAGCACTGACCCTCCGACAGTGCAGCGCTCCCTCAGCACTGACCCTCCGACAGTGCGGCGCATCCTCAGCACTGACCCTCCAACAGCGCGGCGCTCCCTCAGCACTGACCCTCCAACTGTGTCACTCCCTCAGCACTGACCCTCCGACAGCGCAGTGCTCCCTCAGCACTGACCCTCCGACAGCGCAGCGCTCCCTCAGCACTGGCCCTCCAACCGTGCGGCGCTCCCTCGGCACTGACCCTCCGACAGCGCGGCGCTGCCTCAGCACTGACCCTCCGACAGTGCGGCGCTCCCTCAGCACTGACCCTCCGACAGTGCGGCGCTCCCTCAGCAATGACCCTCCGACAGTGCGGCGCTCCCTCAGCAGTATCCCTCCGACAGTGCGGCATTCCCTCAGCACTATCCCTCCGACAGTGCGGCGCTCCCTCGGCACTGACCCTCCGACAGTGCGGCGCTCCCTCAGCACTGACCCTCCGACAGTGCGGCGCTCCCTCAGCACTGACCCTCCAACAGTGCGGCGCTCCCTCAGCACTGACCATCCGACAGTGCAGCGCTCCCTCAGCACTGACCCTCCGACAGTGCGGCGCACCCTCAGCACTGACCCTCCAACAGCGCAGCGCTCCCTCAGCACTGACCCTCCAACTGTGTCACTCCCTCAGCACTGACCCTCCGACAGCGCAGCGCTCCCTCAGCACTGACCCTCCGACAGCGCAGCGCTCCCTCAGCACTGACCCTCCAACAGTGCGGCGCTCCCTCGGCACTGACCCTCCGACAGCGCGGCGCTGCCTCAGCACTGGCCCTCCGACAGTGCGGCGCTCCCTCAGCAATGACCCTCCGACAGTGCGGCGCTCCCTCAGCAGTATCCCTCCGACAGTGCGGCATTCCCTCAGCACTATCCCTCCGACAGTGCGGCGCTCCCTCGGCACTGACCCTCCGACAGTGCGGCGCTCCCTCAGCACTGACCCTCCGACAGTGCGGCGCTCCCTCAGCACTGACCTTCCGACAGTGCGGCGCTCCCTCAGCACTGACCCTCCGACAGTGCGGCGCTCCCTCAGCACTGACCCTCCGACAGTGCGGCGCTCCCTCAGCACTGACCCTCCGACAGTGCGGCGCTCCCTCAGTACTGTCCCTCCTGCGGTGCAGCATTTTCTGTCCTTAAAGTTATTTTCTCCTTCTCACATTCCAGGATTATTATCGTACTGTGTCACCGCATCTATGTGTACACCTTCCCGGACAATCCCAGCAAGTTATTCGAGTTTGACACCAGGGAGAATCCAAAAGGTACTGGCTCTCACCCACATTGTATCGCCAGGGGGAGTATTCGTGTCCCTCCGATTGAGAGCATTGTGTGGATGGCTGGCAGTTATTAAAAATTCAGCACTCTCTCCTTCCGTCGAGCCAACCCCGCACCCTGAAGGTGAGGGTAAGTGCGCAATGGGCAGGAAGAACTCTTTCTGTGCGGTCAACTCGATGACTCATAATTACTCATTCAGCCCACCTCTCGAACCTCTGTCACCTCCCTCCCTCGCTCTCCTTCCCGCCCTCGCTCTCCTTCCCGCCCTCGCTCTCCTTCCCTCCCTCGCTCTCTCTCCCTCCCTCGCTCTCCCTCCCTCACGCTGTCTCCCTCCCTCCCTCGCTCTCTCTCCCTCCCTCGGTCTCCCTCCCTCCCTCACGCTGTCTCCCTCCCTCGCTCTCCCTCCCTCCCTCACGCTGTCTCCCTCCCTCGCGCTCTCTCCCTCCCTCGCGCTCTCTCCCTCCCTCGCGCTCTCTCCCTCCCTCGCGCTCTCTCCCTCCCTCGCGCTCTCTCCCTCCCTCGCGCTCTCTCCCTCCCTCGCGCTCTCTCCCACCCTCGCGCTTTCTCCCACCCTCGCGCTCTCTCCCTCCCTCGCGCTCTCTCCCTCCCTCGCGCTCTCTCCCTCCCTCGCGCTCTCTCCCTCCCTCGCGCTCTCTCCCTCCCTCGCGCTCTCTCCCACCCTCGCGCTCTCTCCCACCCTCGCGCTCTCTCCCACCCTCGCTCTCCCTCCATCGCTCTCCCTCTCTTCCTCGCTCTCCCTCCCTTGCTCCCTCCCTCACGCTGTCTCCCTCCCTCATCCTCTCCCTCCCTTGCTTTCTCCCTTCCTTGCTCTCTCCCCCCTCACTCTCTCCCTCCCTCGCACTCTCCCCCTCACGCTCTCCCTCCCTCGCGCTCTCCCTCCCTTTCACTCTCCCTCCCTCGCACTCACCCCCTCGCGCTCTCCCTCCCTTGCTCTCTCCCTCACTCTCTCCCTCCCTCAAGCTCTCCCTCCCTCATGCGACCCCCCTCCCTCGCGCTCTCCCTCCCTCGCGCTCTCCCTCCCTCGCTCTCTCCCTCCCTCGCTCTCCCTCCCTCGCTCTCCCTCCCTCGCTCTCTCCCTCCCTCGCTCTCTTCCTCCCTCGCGCTCTCCCTCCCTCGCGCTCTCCCTCCCTCGCTCTCTCCCTCCCTCGCTCTCTCACTCACTCGCGCTCCCTCCCCCCTCGCTCTCTCCCTGACTCGCTCTCTCCCTCCCTCACGTGCTCTACCTCCGTCGCTCTCCCTCCCTCACGCTGCCTCCCTCCCTCATCCTCTCCCTCCCTTGCTCTCTTCCCCCTCACTCTCTCTCCCTCCCTCGCACTCTCGCGCTCTCCCTCCCTCGCGCTCTCCCTCCCTCGCGCTCTCCCGCCCTCTCATTCTCCCGCCCTCTCATTCTCCCGCCTTCTCACTCTCCCTCCCTCGCGCTCTCCCTCCCTCGCGCACTCTCCCAACCTCGCGCTCTCCCTCGTGCTCTCCCTCCCTCACGCTCTCCCTCCCTCGCGCGCTTTCCCTCCCTCGCGCACACTCCCAACCTCGCGCTCTCCCTCGTGCTCTCCCACCCTCACGCTCTCCCTCCCTCGCGCGCTTTCCCTCCCTCGCGCACTCTCCCTCCCTCGCGCGCTCTCCCTCCCTCGCGCGCTCTCCCTCCGTCACGCGCTCTCCCTCCGTCACGCGCTCTCCCTCCGTCACGCGCTCTCCCTTCCTCGCGCGCTCTCCCTCCCTCGCGCGCTCTGCCTCCCTCGCGCGCTCTGCCTCCCTCGCGCGCTCTGCCTCCCTCACAGGCTCTCCCTCCCTCGCGCGCTCTCCCTCCCTCGCGCGCTCTCCCTCCCTCGCGCGCTCTGCCTCCCTCGCGCGCTCTGCCTCCCTCGCGCGCTCTGCCTCCCTCGCGCGTTCTCCCTCCGTCACGCGCTCTCCTTCCCTCGCGTGCTCTGCCTCCCTCGCGCGCTCTCCCTCCGTCGCGCGCTCTCCCTCCGTCGCGCGCTCTCCCTCCGACGCGCGCACTACCTCCGTCGCGCGCACTCCCTCCGTCGCGCGCTCTCCCTCCGTCGCGCGCTCTCCCTCCGTCGCGCGCTCTCCCTCCGTCGCGCGCTCTCCCTCCGTCGAGCGCTCTCCCTCCGTCGCGCGCTCTCCCTCTGTCACGCGCTCTGCCTCCCTCGCGCGCTCTGCCTCCCTCGCGCGCTCTGCCTCCCTCGCGCGCTCTCCCTCCCTCACGGGCTCTCCCTCCCTCGCGCGTTCTCCCTCCCTCGCGCGCTCTCCCTCCCTCGCGCGCTCTACATCCCTCGCGCGCTCTCCCTCCCTCGCGCGCTCTCCCTCGCGCGCTCTCTCCCTCGCGCTCTCTCCCTCGCGCGCTTTCCCTCCCTCGCGCGCTTTCCCTCCCTCGCGCGCTTTCCCTCGCTCGCGCGCTTTCCCTCGCTCGCGCGCTTTCCCTCCCTCGCGCGCTTTCCCTCCCTCGCGCGCTTTCCCTCCCTCGCGCGCTTTCCCTCCCTCGCGCGCTCTGCCTCCCTCACAGGCTCTCCCTCCCTCGCGCGCTCTCCCTCCCTCGCGCGCTTTCCCTCCCTCGCGTGCGCTGCCTCCCTCGCGCGCTCTGCCTCCCTCGCGCGCTCTGCCTCCCTCGCGCTCTGCCTCCCTCGCGCTCTGCCTTCCTCGCGCGCTCTGCCTTCGTCGCGCGCTCTGCCTCCCTCGCTCCCTCCCTCGCGCTCTCCCTCCCTCGCGCTCTCCCTCCCTCGCGCTCTCTCTCCCTCGCGCTCTCTCTCCCTCACGCTCTCCCTCCGTCACGCGCTCTCCCTCCCTCGCGCGCTTTCCCTCCCTCGCGCGCTTTCCCTCCCTCGCGCGCTCTGCCTCCCTCGCGCTCTGCCTTCCTCGCGCTCTGCCTTCCTCGCGCTCTGCCTTCCTCGCGTTCTCTCTCCCTCGCGCTCTCTCTCCCTCGCGCTCTCCCTCCGTCACGCGCTCTCCCTCCCTCGCGCGCTTTCCCTCCCTTGCGCGCTCTCCCTCCCTCGCGCTCTGCCTTCCTCGCGCGCTCTGCCTTCGTCGCGCGCTCTGCCTCCCTCGCTCCCTCCCTCGCGCTCTCCCTCCCTCGCGCTCTCCCTCCCTCGCGCTCTCCCTCCCTCGCGCTCTCTCTCCCTCGCGCTCTCCCTCCGTCACGCGCTCTCCCTCCCTCGCGCGCTCTCCCTCCCTCGTGCGCTTTCCCTCCCTCGCGCGCTTTCCCTCCCTCGCGCGCTCTGCCTCCCTCGCGCGCTTTCCCTCCCTCGCGTGCTCTGCCTCCCTCGCGTGCTCTGCCTCCCTCGCGCGCTCTGCCTCCCTCGCGCGCTCTGCCTCCCTCGCGCGCTCTGCCTCCCTCGCGCGCTCTGCCTCCCTCGCGCGCTCTGCCTCCCTCGCGCGCTCTGCCTCCCTCGCGCGCTCTGCCTCCCTCGCGCGCTCTGCCTCCCTCGCGCGCTCTGCCTCCCTCGCGCGCTCTGCCTCCCTCGCGCGCTCTCCCTCCCTCGCGTGCTCTCCCTCCCTCGCGCGCTTTCCCTCCCTCGCGCGCTCTCCCTCCCTCGCGCGCTCTCCCTCCCTCGCGCACTCTCCCTCCCTCGCGCTCTCCCTCCCTCGCGCTCTCCCTCCCTCGCGCTCTCCCTCCCTCGCGCTCTCCCTCCCTCGCGCTCTCTCTCCCTCCCTCGCGCGCTCTCCCTCCCTCGCGCTCTCTCTCCCTCGCGCTCTCCCTCCGTCACGCGCTCTCCCTCCGTCACGCGCTCTCCCTCCCTCGCGCGCTCTCCCTCCCTCGCGCTCTCCCTCCCTCGCGCTCTCTCTCCCTCGCGCGCTCTCCCTCCCTCGCGCGCTCTCCCTCCCTCGCGCGCTTTCCCTCCCTCGCGCGCTTTCCCTCCCTCGCGCGCTTTCCCTCCCTCGCGCGCTTTCCCTCCCTCGCGCGCTCTCCCTCCCTCGCGCGCTCTCCCTCCCTCGCGCGCTCTGCCTCCCTTTCGCGCTTTCCCTTCCTCGCGCGCTTTCCCTTCCTCGCGCGCTTTCTCCCCTCGCGCGCTCTCCCTGCCTCGCGCTCTGCCTCCCTCGCGCTCTGCCTCCCTCGCGCGCTCCCCCTCCCTCGCGCTCTCCCTCCCTCGCGCTCTCCCTCCCTCGCGCTCTCCCTCCCTCGCGCTCTCTCTCCCTCGCGCTCTCCCTCCCTCGCGCTCTCCCTCCCTCGCACTCTCCCTCCCTCGCGCTCTTCCTCCCTCGCGCTCTCCCTCCCTCGCGCTCTCCCTCCCTCGCGCTCTGCCTTCCTCGCGCGCTCTGCCTCCCTCGCGCTCTGCCTCCCTCGCGCTCTCCCTCCCTCGCGCTCTCCCTCCCTCGCGCTCTCCCTCCCTCGCGCTCTCCCTCCCTCGCGCTCTCCCTCCCTCGCGCTCTCCCTCCCTCGCGCTCTCTCTCCCTCGCGCTCTCCCTCCCTCGCGCGCTTTCCCTCCCTCGCGCGCTCTGCCTCCCTCGCGTGCTCTGCCTCCCTCGCGCGCTCTGCCTCCCTCGCGCGCTCTGCCTCCCTCGCTCTCTCTGCCTCCCTCGCTCTCTCTGCCTCCCTCGCGCGCTCTGCCTCCCTCGCGCGCTCTGCCTCCCTCGCGCGCTCTGCCTCCCTCGCGCGCTCTGCCTCCCTCACAGGCTCTCCCTCCCTTGCGCGCTCTGCCTCCCTCGCGCGCTCTGCCTCCCTCGCGCGCTCTGCCTCCCTCGCGCGCTCTGCCTCCCTCGCGCGCTCTGCCTCCCTCGCGCGCTCTGCCTCCCTCGCGCGTTCCCCCTCCGTCATGCGCTCTCCCTCCCTCGCGTGCACTGCCTCCCTCACGCGCTCTCCCTCCGTCGCGCGCTCTCCCTCCGTCGCGCGCTCTCCCTCCGTCACGCGCTCTGTCTCCCTCGCGCGCTCTGCCTCCCTCGCGCGCTCTCCCTCCCTCACAGGCTCTCCCTCCCTCGCGCGCTCTCCCTCCCTCACGCGCTCTACCTCCCTCGCGCGCTCTCCCTCCCTCGCGCGCTCTCCCTCCCTCGCGCGCTCTCCCTCCCTCGCGCGCTCTCCCTCCCTCGCGCGCTCTCTCCCTCGCGCACTTTCCCTCCCTCGCGCGCTCTGCCTCCCTCACAGGCTCTCCCTCCCTCGCGCGCTCTCCCTCCCTCGCGCGCTCTCCCTCCCTCGCGCGCTCTACCTCCCTCGCGCGCTCTACCTCCCTCACGCGCTCTCCCTCCCTCGCGCGCTCTCCCTCCCTCGCGTGCTCTCCCTCCCTCGCGCGCTCTCCCTCCCTCGCGCGCTTTCCCACCCTCGCGCGCTCTGCCTCCCTCGCGCGCTCTGCCTCCCTCGCGCGCTCTGCCTCCCTCGCGCGCTCTGCCTCCCTCGCGCTCTCCCTCCCTCGCGCGCTTTCCCTCCCTCGCGCGCTTTCCCTCCCTTGCGCGCTCTCCCTCCCTCACGCGCTCTCCCTCCCTCGCGCGCTCTCCCTCCCTCGCGCGCTCTCCCTCCCTCGCGCGCTCTCCCTCCCTCGCGCGCTCTCCCTCCCTCGCGCACTCTCCCTCCCTCGCGCTCTCTGCCTCCCTTTCGCGCTTTCCCTTCCTCGCGCGCTTTCCCTTCCTCGCGCGCTTTCTCTCCCTCGCGCGCTTTCTCTCCCTGCCTCGCGCTCTGCCTCCCTCGCGCTCTCCCTCCCTCGCGCTCTCCCTCCCTCGCGCGCTCTCCCTCCCTCGCGCGCTCTCCCTCCCTCGCGCGCTCTCCCTCCATCGCGCTCTCCCTCCCTCGCGCTCTCCCTCCCTCGCGCTCTCCCTCCCTCGCGCTCTCCCTCCCTCGCGCTCTCCCTCCCTCGCGCTCTCCCTCCCTCGCGCTCTCTCTCCCTCGCGCGCTCTCCCTCCCTCGCGCGCTCTCCCTCCCTCGCGCGCTCTCCCTCCCTCGCGCGCTCTCCCTCCCTCGCGCGCTCTCCCTCCCTCGCGCTATCTCTCCCTCGCGCTCTCTCTCCCTCGCGCTCTCTCTCCCTCGCGCTCTCCCTCCGTCGCGCGCTCTCCCTCCCTCGCGCGCTCTCCCTCCCTCGCGCTCTCCCTCCCTCGCGCTCTCTCTCCCTCGCGCGCTCTCCCTCCCTCGCGCTCTCTCTCCCTTGCGCGCTCTCCCTCCCTTGCGCGCTCTCCCTCCCTCGCGCTCTCCCTCCCTCGCGCTCTCCCTCCCTCGCGCTCTCTCTCCCTTGCGCTCTCCCTCCGTCACGCGCTCTCCCTCCCTCGCGCGCTCTCCCTCCGTCACGCGCTCTCCCTCCCTCGCGCGCTTTCCCTCCCTCGCGCGTTTTCCCTCCCTCGCGCGCTTTCCCTCCCTCGCGCGCTCTGCCTCCCTCGCGCGCTTTCCCTCCCTCGCGTGCGCTGCCTCCCTCGCGCGCTCTGCCTCCCTCGCGCGCTCTGCCTCCCTCGCGCGCTCTGCCTCCCTCGCGCTCTGCCTTCCTCGCGCGCTCTGCCTTCGTCGCGCGCTCTGCCTCCCTCGCTCCCTCCCTCGCGCTCTCCCTCCCTCGCGCTCTCCCTCCCTCGCGCTCTCCCTCCCTCGCGCTCTCTCTCCCTCGCGCTCTCTCTCCCTCACGCTCTCCCTCCGTCACGCGCTCTCCCTCCCTCGCGCGCTTTCCCTCCCTCGCGCGCTTTCCCTCCCTCGCGCGCTCTGCCTCCCTCGCGCGCTCTGCCTCCCCCGCGCGCTCTGCCTCCCTCGCGCGCTCTGCCTCCCTCGCGCTCTCCCTCCCTCGCACGCTTTCCCTCCCTCGCGCGCTTTCCCTCCCTCGCGCGCTTTCCCTCCCTCGCGCGCTTTCCCTCCCTCGCGCGCTCTCCCTCCCTCGCGCGCTCTCCCTCCCTCGCGCGCTCTCCCTCCCTCGCGCACTCTCCCTCCCTCGCGCTCTCTGCCTCCCTTTCGCGCTTTCCCTTCCTCGCGCGCTTTCCCTTCCTCGCGCGCTTTCTCTCCCTCGCGCGCTTTCTCTCCCTGCCTCGCGCTCTGCCTCCCTCGCGCTCTGCCTCCCTCGCGCTCTGCCTCCCTCGCGCGCTCTCCCTCCCTCGCGCGCTCTCCCTCCCTCGCGCGCTCTCCCTCGCGCGCTCTCCCTCGCGCGCTCTCCCTCCCTCGCGCTCTCCCTCCCTCGCGCTCTCCCTCCCTCGCGCTCTCCCTCCCTCGCGCTCTCCCTCCCTCGCGCTCTCTCCCTCGCGCGCTCTCCCTCCCTCGCGCGCTCTCCCTCCCTCGCGCGCTCTACCTCCCTCGCGCTCTCCCTCCGTCACGCGCTCTCCCTCCCTCGCGCGCTCTCCCTCCCTCGCGCGCTTTCCCTCCCTCGCGCGCTTTCCCTCCCTCGCGCGCTCTGCCTCCCTCGCGCGCTTTCCCTTCCTCGCGCGCTTTCTCTCCCTCGCGCGCTTTCTCTCCCTGCCTCGCGCTCTCCCTCCCTCGCGCTCTCCCTCCCTCGCGCGCTCTCCCTCCCTCGCGCGCTCTCCCTCCCTCGCGCTCTCCCTCCCTCGCGCTCTCCCTCCCTCGCGCTCTCCCTCCCTCGCGCTCTCCCTCCCTCGCGCTCTCCCTCCCTCGCGCTCTCTCTCCCTCGCGCGCTCTCCCTCCCTCGCGCGCTCTCCCTCCCTCGCGCTCTCTCTCCCTCGCGCTCTCCCTCCGTCACGCGCTCTCCCTCCCTCGCGCGCTCTCCCTCCCTCGCGCGCTCTCCCTCCCTGGCGCGCTTTCCCTCCCTCGCGCGCTTTCCCTCCCTCGCGCGCTTTCCCTCCCTCGCGCGCTCTGCCTCCCTCGCGCGCTTTCCCTTCCTCGCGCGCTTTCTCTCCCTCGCGCGCTTTCTCTCCCAGCCTCGCGCTCTGCCTCCCTCGCGCTCTCCCTCCCTCGCGCGCTCTCCCTCCCTCGCGCGCTCTCCCTCCCTCGCGCGCTCTCCCTCCCTCGCGCGCTCTCCCTCCCTCGCGCTCTCCCTCCCTCGCGCTCTCCCTCCCTCGCGCTCTCCCTCCCTCGCGCTCTCCCTCCCTCGCGCTCTCCCTCCCTCGCGCTCTCCCTCCCTCGCGCTCTCCCTCCCTCGCGCTCTCCCTCCCTCGCGCTCTCCCTCCCTCGCGCTCTCCCTCCCTCGCGCTCTCCCTCCCTCGCGCTCTCCCTCCCTCGCGCTCTCTCTCCCTCGCGCTCTCCCTCCCTCGCGCGCTCTCCCTCCCTCGCGCTCTCTCTCCCTCGCGCTCTCCCTCCGTCACGCGCTCTCCCTCCCTCGCGCGCTCTCCCTCCCTCGCGCTCTCCCTCCCTCGCGCTCTCTCTCCCTCGCGCGCTCTCCCTCCCTCGCGCTCTCCCTCCCTCGCGCTCTCCCTCCCTCGCGCTCTCCCTCCCTCGCGCTCTCCCTCCCTCGCGCTCTCCCTCCCTCGCGCTCTCCCTCCCTCGCGCTCTCTCTCCCTCGCGCTCTCCCTCCGTCGCGCGCTCTCCCTCCCTCGCGCGCTTTCCCTCCCTCGCGCGCTTTCCCTCCCTCGCGCGCTTTCCCTCCCTCGCGCGCTTTCCCTCCCTCGCGCGCTTTCCCTCCCTCGCGCGCTTTCCCTCCCTCGCGCGCTCTGCCTCCCTCGCGCGCTCTGCCTCCCTCGCGCTCTGCCTCCCTCGCGCTCGGCCTTCCTCGCGCGCTCTGCCTTCGTCGCGCGCTCTGCCTCCCTCGCTCCCTCCCTCGCTCTCTCCCTCCCTCGCGCTCTCCCTCCCTCGCGCTCTCTCTCCCTCGCGCTCTCTCTCCCTCGCGCTCTCTCTCCCTCGCGCTCTCCCTCCGCCACGCGCTCTCCCTCCCTCGCGCGCTTTCCCTCCCTCGCGCGCTTTCCCTCCCTCGCGCTCTGCCTCCCTCGCGCTCTGCCTTCCTCGCGCTCTGCCTTCCTCGCGCTCTGCCTTCCTCGCGTTCTCTCTCCCTCGCGCTCTCTCTCCCTCGCGCTCTCCCTCCGTCACGCGCTCTCCCTCCCTCGTGCGCTTTACCTCCCTCGCGCGCTCTCCCTCCCTCGCGCGCTCTGCCTCCCTCGCGCTCTGCCTTCCTCGCGCGCTCTCCCTCCCTCGCGCGCTCTGCCTCCCTCGCGCTTTACCTCCCTCGCGCGCTCTCCCTCCCTCGCGCGCTCTGCCTCCCTCGCGCTCTGCCTTCCTCGCGCGCTCTCCCTCCCTCGCGCGCTCTGCCTCCCTCGCGCTCTGCCTTCCTCGCGCGCTTTCCCTCCCTCGCGCGCTTTCCCTCCCTCGCGCTCTGCCTCCCTCGCGCTCTGCCTCCCTCGCGCTCTGCCTTCCTCGCGCGCTCTCCCTCCCTCGCGCGCTTTCCCTCCCTCGCGCGCTTTCCCTCCCTCGCGCGCTTTCCCTCCCTCGCGCGCTCTGCCTCCCTCGCGCGCTTTCCCTCCCTCGCGTGCGCTGCCTCCCTCGCGCGCTCTGCCTCCCTCGCGCGCTCTGCCTCCCTCGCGCGCTCTGCCTCCCTCGCGCTCTGCCTCCCTCGCGCTCGGCCTTCCTCGCGCGCTCTGCCTTCGTCGCGCGCTCTGCCTCCCTCGCTCCCTCCCTCGCGCTCTCCCTCCCTCGCGCTCTCCCTCCCTCGCGCTCTCTCTCCCTCGCGCTATCTCTCCCTCGCGCTCTCTCTCCCTCGCGCTCTCCCTCCGTCACGCGCTCTCCCTCCCTCGCGCGCTTTCCCTCCCTCGCGCGCTTTCCCTCCCTCGCGCTCTGCCTCCCTCGCGCTCTGCCTTCCTCGCGCTCTGCCTTCCTCGCGCTCTGCCTTCCTCGCGTTCTCTCTCCCTCGCGCTCTCTCTCCCTCGCGCTCTCCCTCCGTCACGCGCTCTCCCTCCCTCGTGCGCTTTACCTCCCTCGCGCGCTCTCCCTCCCTCGCGCGCTCTGCCTCCCTCGCGCTCTGCCTTCCTCGCGCGCTCTCCCTCCCTCGCGCGCTCTGCCTCCCTCGCGCTCTGCCTTCCTCGCGCGCTTTCCCTCCCTCGCGCGCTTTCCCTCCCTCGCGCTCTGCCTCCCTCGCGCTCTGCCTCCCTCGCGCTCTGCCTTCCTCGCGCTCTGCCTTCCTCGCGCTCTGCCTTCCTCGCGTTCTCTCTCCCTCGCGCTCTCTCTCCCTCGCGCTCTCCCTCCGTCACGCGCTCTCTCTCCCTCGCGCTCTCCCTCCGTCACGCGCTCTCCCTCCCTCGCGCGCTTTCCCTCCCTCGCGCGCTTTCCCTCCCTCGCGCGCTTTCCCTCCCTCGCGCGCTCTGCCTCCCTCGCGCGCTTTCCCTCCCTCGCGCGCTCTGCCTCCCTCGCGCGCTCTGCCTCCCTCGCGCGATCTGCCTCCCTCGCGCGATCTGCCTCCCTCGCGCGCTCTGCCTCCCTCGCGCGCTCTGCCTCCCTCGCGCGCTCTGCCTCCCTCGCGCGCTCTGCCTCCCTCGCGCGCTCTGCCTCCCTCGCGCGCTCTGCCTCCCTCGCGCGCTCTGCCTCCCTCGCGCGCTCTGCCTCCCTCGCGCGCTCTGCCTCCCACGCGCGCTCTGCCTCCCTCGCGCGCTCTGCCTCCCTCGCGCGCTCTGCCTCCCTCGCGCGCTCTGCCTCCCTCGCGCGCTCTGCCTCCCTCGCGCGCTCTCCCGCCCTCGCGCGCTCTCCCTCCCTCGCGCGCTCTCCCTCCCTCGCGCGCTTTCCCTCCCTCGCGCTCTGCCTCCCTCGCGCTCTGCCTCCCTCGCGCTCTGCCTTCCTCGCGCTCTGCCTTCCTCGCGTTCTCTCTCCCTCGCGCTCTCTCTCCCTCGCGCTCTTCCTCCGTCACGCGCTCTCCCTCCCTCGTGCGCTTTACCTCCCTCGTGCGCTCTCCCTCCCTCGCGCGCTCTGCCTCCCTCGCGCTCTGCCTTCCTCGCGCGCTCTCCCTCCCTCGCGCGCTCTGCCTCCCTCGCGCTCTGCCTTCCTCGCGCGCTCTGCCTTCGTCGCGCGCTCTGCCTCCCTCGCTCCCTCCCTCGCGCTCTCCCTCCCTCGCGCTCTCCCTCCCTCGCGCTCTCCCTCCCTCGCGCTCTCTCTCCCTCGCGCTCTCCCTCCGTCACGCGCTCTCCCTCCCTCGCGCGCTTTCCCTCCCTCGCGCGCTTTCCCTCCCTCGCGCGCTCTGCCTCCCTCGCGCGCTTTCCCTCCCTCGCGTGCTCTGCCTCCCTCGCGCGCTCTGCCTCCCTCGCGCGATCTGCCTCCCTCGCGCGCTCTGCCTCCCTCGCGCGCTCTGCCTCCCTCGCGCGCTCTGCCTCCCTCGCGCGCTCTGCCTCCCTCGCGCGCTCTGCCTCCCTCGCGCGCTCTGCCTCCCTCGCGCGCTCTGCCTCCCTCGCGCGCTCTGCCTCCCTCGCGCGCTCTGCCTCCCTCGCGCGCTCTGCCTCCCTCGCGCGCTCTGCCTCCCTCGCGCGCTCTCCCGCCCTCGCGCGCTCTCCCGCCCTCGCGCGCTCTCCCTCCCTCGCGCGCTCTCCCTCCCTCGCGCGCTTTCCCTCCCTCGCGCGCTTTCCCTCCCTCGCGCGTTTTCCCTCCCTCGCGCGTTTTCCCTCCCTCGCGCGTTTTCCCTCCCTCGCGCGTTTTCCCTCCCTCGCGCGTTTTCCCTCCCTCGCGCGCTTTCCCTCCCTCGCGCGCTTTCCCTCCCTCGCGCGCTCTGACTCCCTCGTGCGCTCTGCCTCCCTCGTGAGTTTCCCTCCCTCACGCGCTCTGCCTCCCTCGCGCTCTCTCTCCCTGCGCGCGCTCTCCCTCTGTCACGCGCTCTCCCTTCCTCGCGCGCTCACCCTCCCTCGCGCGCGCTGCCACCCTCGCGCGCTCTCACTCCCTCGCGCGCTCTCACTCCCTCGCGTGCTCTCACTCCCTCGCGCGCTCTGCCTCACTCGCGTGCTCTGCCTCCCTCGCGCGCTCCATCCCTCACAGGCTCTCCCTCCGTCGCGCGCTCTGCCTACCTCGCGCGCTCCATCCCTCACAGGCTCTGCCTCCCTCGCGCGATCTGCCTCCCTCGCGCGCTCTGCCTCCCTCGCGCGCTCCATCCCTCACAGGCTCTGCCTCCCTCGCGCGATCTGCCTCCCTCGCGCGCTCTGCCTCCCTCGCGCGCTCCATCCCTCACAGGCTCTCCCTCCGTCGCGCGCTCTGCCTACCTCGCGCGCTCCATCCCTCACAGGCTCTGCCTCCCTCGCGCGATCTGCCTCCCTCGCGCGCTCTGCCTCCCTCGCGCGCTCTGCCTCCCTCGCGCGCTCTCCCTCCCTCGCGCGCTCTCCCTCCCTCGCGCGCTCTCCCTCCCTCGCGCGCTCTGCCTCCCTCGCGCGCTCTGCCTCCCTCGCGCGCTCTGCCTCCCTCGCGCGCTCTGCCTCCCTCGCGCGCTCTGCCTCCCTCGCGCGCTCTGCCTCCCTCGCGCGCTCTGCCTCCCTCGCGCGCTCTGCCTCCCTCGCGCGCTCTGCCTCCCTCGCGCGCTCTCCCTCCCTCGCGCGCTTAGCCCTCCCTCGCGCGCTCTGCCTCCCTCGCGCGGTCTGCCTCCCTCGGGCGCTCTGCCTCCCTCGCGCGCTCTGCCTCCCTCACAGGCTCTCCCTCCCTCGCGCGCTCTGCCTCCCTCGCGCGCTCTGCCTCCCTCGCGCGCTCTGCCTCCCTCGCGCGCTCTGCCTTCCCAGCGCGCTCTGCCTCCCTCGCGCGGTCTGCCTCCCTCGGGCGCTCTGCCTCCCTCGCGCGCTCTGCCTCCCTCACAGGCTCTCCCTCCCTCGCGCGCTCTCCCTCCCTCGCGCGCTTTCCCTCCCTCGCGCGCTTTCCCTCCCTCGCGCGTTTTCCCTCCCTCGCGCGTTTTCCCTCCCTCGCGCGTTTTCCCTCCCTCGCGCGTTTTCCCTCCCTCGCGCGTTTTCCCTCCCTCGCGCGTTTTCCCTCCCTCGCGCGTTTTCCCTCCCTCGCGCGTTTTCCCTCCCTCGCGCGTTTTCCCTCCCTCGCGCGTTTTCCCTCCCTCGCGCGTTTTCCCTCCCTCGCGCGTTTTCCCTCCCTCGCGCGTTTTCCCTCCCTCGCGCGTTTTCCCTCCCTCGCGCGTTTTCCCTCCCTCGCGCGCTTTCCCTCCCTCGCGCGCTTTCCCTCCCTCGCGCGCTCTGCCTCCCTCGCGCGCTCTGCCTCCCTCGCGCGCTCTGCCTCCCTCGCGCGCTCTGCCTCCCTCGCGCGCTCTGCCTCCCTCGCGCGCTCTGCCTCCCTCGCGCGCTCTGCCTCCCTCGCGCGCTCTGCCTCCCTCGCGCGCTCTGCCTCCCTCGCGCGCTCTGCCTCCCTCGCGCGCTCTGCCTCCCTCGCGCGCTCTGCCTCCCTCGCGCGCTCTCCCGCCCTCGCGCGCTCTCCCTCCCTCGCGCGCTCTCCCTCCCTCGCGCGCTTTCCCTCCCTCGCGCGCTTTCCCTCCCTCGCGCGTTTTCCCTCCCTCGCGCGTTTTCCCTCCCTCGCGCGTTTTCCCTCCCTCGCGCGTTTTCCCTCCCTCGCGCGTTTTCCCTCCCTCGCGCGTTTTCCCTCCCTCGCGCGTTTTCCCTCCCTCGCGCGTTTTCCCTCCCTCGCGCGTTTTCCCTCCCTCGCGCGTTTTCCCTCCCTCGCGCGTTTTCCCTCCCTCGCGCGCTTTCCCTCCCTCGCGCGCTTTCCCTCCCTCGCGCGCTCTGACTCCCTCGTGCGCTCTGCCTCCCTCGTGAGTTTCCCTCCCTCACGCGCTCTGCCTCCCTCGCGCTCTCTCTCCCTCGCGCGCTCTCCCTCTGTCACGCGCTCTCCCTTCCTCGCGCGCTCACCCTCCCTCGCGCGCGCTGCCACCCTCGCGCGCTCTCACTCCCTCGCGCGCTCTCACTCCCTCGCGTGCTCTCACTCCCTCGCGCGCTCTGCCTCACTCGCGTGCTCTGCCTCCCTCGCGCGCTCCATCCCTCACAGGCTCTCCCTCCGTCGCGCGCTCTGCCTACCTCGCGCGCTCCATCCCTCACAGGCTCTGCCTCCCTTGCGCGATCTGCCTCCCTCGCGCGCTCTGCCTCCCTCGCGCGCTCCATCCCTCACAGGCTCTGCCTCCCTCGCGCGATCTGCCTCCCTCGCGCGCTCCATCCCTCACAGGCTCTCCCTCCGTCGCGCGCTCTGCCTACCTCGCGCGCTCCATCCCACACAGGCTCTGCCTCCCTCGCGCGATCTGCCTCCCTCGCGCGCTCTGCCTCCCTCGCGCGCTCTGCCTCCCTCGCGCGCTCTGCCTCCCTCGCGCGCTCTGCCTCCCTCGCGCGCTCTCCCTCCCTCGCGCGCTCTCCCTCCCTCTTGCGCTCTCCCTCCCTCTTGCGCTCTGCCTCCCTCGCGCGCTCTGCCTCCCTCGCGCGCTCTGCCTCCCTCGCGCGCTCTGCCTCCCTCGCGCGCTCTGCCTCCCTCGCGCGCTCTGCCTCCCTCGCGCGCTCACCCTCCCTCGCGCGCTCTGCCTCCCTCGCGCGCTCTCCCTCCCTCGCGCGCTTAGCCCTCCCTCGCGCGCTCTGCCTCCCTCGCGCGGTCTGCCTCCCTCGGGCGCTCTGCCTCCCTCGCGCGCTCTGCCTCCCTCACAGGCTCTCCCTCCCTCGCGCGCTCTGCCTCCCTCGCGCGCTCTGCCTCCCTCGCGCGCTCTGCCTCCCTCGCGCGCTCTGCCTTCCCAGCGCGCTCTGCCTCCCTCGCGGGCTCTGCCTCCCTCGCGCGCTCTGCCTCCCTAGCGCGCTCTCCCTCCCTCACGGGCTCTCCCTCCCTCGCGCGCTCTCCCTCACTCGCGCGCTCTGCCTCCCTCGCGCGCTCTGCCTCCCTCGCGCGCTCTGCCTCCCTCGCGCGCTCTGCCTCCCTCGCGCGCTCTCCCTCCCTCACAGGCTCTCCCTCCCTCACAGGCTCTCCCTCCCTCACAGGCTCTTCCTCCCTCACAGGCTCTCCCTCCCTCGCGCGCTCTCCCTCCCTCGCGCGCTCTCCCTCCCTCGCGCGCTCTCCCTCCCTCGCGCGCTCTCCCTCCCTCGCGCGCTCTCCCTCCCTCGCGCGCTCTCCCTCCCTCGCGCGCTCTCCCTCCCTCGCGCGCTCTCCCTCCCTCGCGCGCTCTCCCTCCCTCGCGCGCTCTCCCTCCCTCGCGCGCTCTCCCTCCCTCGCGCGCTCTCCCTCCCTCGCGCGCTCTCCCTCCCTCGCGCGCTCTCCCTCCCTCGCGCGCTTAGCCCTCCCTCGCGCGCTCTGCCTCCCTTGCGCTCTCCCTCCCTCGCGCGCTTTCCCTCCCTCGCGCGCTTTCCCTCCCTCGCGCGCTCTCCCTGCCTCGCGCGCTTTCTCTCCCTCGCGCGCTCTCCCTGCCTCGCGCTCTGCCTCCCTCGCGCTCTCCCTCCCTCGCGCTCTCCCTCCCTCGCGCTCTCCCTCCCTCGCGCTCACCCTCCCTCGCGCTCTCCCTCCCTCGCGCTCTCCCTCCCTCGCGCTCTCCCTCCCTCGCGCTCTCCCTCCCTCGCGCTCTCCCTCCCTCGCGCTCTCCCTCCCTCGCGCTCTGCCTTCCTCGCGCTCTCCCTCCCTCGCGCTCTGCCTTCCTCGCGCGCTCCCTCCCTCGCGCTCTCCCTCCCTCGCGCTCTCCCTCCGTCACGCGCTCTCCCTCCGTCACGCGCTCCCCCTCCCTCGCGCGCTCCCCCTCCCTCGCGCGCTCCCCCTCCCTCGCGCGCTCCCCCCTCCCTCGCGCGCTCCCCCTCCCTCGCGCGCTCCCCCTCCCTCGCGCGCTCCCCCTCCCTCGCGCGCTCCCCCTCCCTCGCGCGCTCCCCCTCCCTCGCGCGATTGTCCGGATTGTTCTGGGCACAGATTAAGCAATTCTCTACGTAGTGTGTGACATCGATTTGTAAATCGGCTCACCAACAAAGCGGTCTGAGGTGGGCTAGGGTGGGTTCAATTCCTTGGTGTCCATGATTGTCATGGAACTGACAAATGATTTGGTTCCTGTCCTGGCTGGGGACTATATAAATGCCATCCTTTAAATTCACACTCGTGTGTGGTGATTGCGTTTCTGTATTTATCATACGGGGCTGGGAAGGTTCCCTTTAAAACTTCCCTGAGTTTCTCGTCCTCTTTCTGTGCCTTTGCTAGATCCTGAATATTGGTCTGTGAGACCTGAACCGCGTGTACTGGGGTGCTCTCGGGGGGGGGGGGGGGGTTCCAAAAATAACCATGCCTGGAGCCTGCCTTCGCTGGGGCGCCTGCTTTAACGTTTCCACGGAGAGAAGGACGGTGATGATTGCGAACCTTAATTATTCCGTATTTCCTATCCTTCGCTGTCTCTAAGGTATGGCGGAGTAATGGGGCTGAGGGTAGGGGTTTACGGTCCGCGGAAACAAATCCTCTTGTTTCCCAGAGCGGTAGGAATTCTGTCAAACTATGACAGACATACAAGCTGTCCGAATAGATGTCTGCTGGGGTCGGGAACGAGTCTGGGTGGTCTACCATATATGCAATCGCTGCCAGCTCTACTGCCTGCGAGCCTAAGTGTCCTGGCAACTTTAATGAAATTTCAACTACGGCGCGTCCCTGCGCGTCCTCTACATATATACCGCAACCGGTAATTCTCTCTCCATTTAACACTGTGGAGGAGCCATCCACATAAATCTTCAGAGGTGCGCACGTGTCTGTGGGCTGGGGTCTCTGGGGTGTACTACCTGTTTTCCTGGGGGGTGTTTTGGGAATAAATGGGCCTGTGTTGTGTTTTGTGGTGATGATCTCACATTCATGAGGGGTGCCTGCATACTGCAAATTATCGGCAGGAAGGTGTGGGTTTTGGTTCTCTTTACCGTGATGTCCCGTCCCTGCAAAAGAAGGGTCCCACGGGCTGCACGGATTTGGCTGACTGTGACATCTTTAAGTCGGCCGTCTAACAATAGCTGTGTCGGGGTGTGTTCTGTGAGGATGGTGATGGGGTTGAGTCCTGTAATGTAGGCAAAGTATTGTACTGCCCCAAAAAACTGCGAGCAGGTGCCTTTCACAGGCAGAAAACCCTTGCTCTATGGGGTCTAACACGCGTGAGGCGTATGCTACGGGGCGTAATTGGTCATGGCGTTCCTGGAGGAGCACGGCCGAAAGGGTTCGGTCGGTGCTTACAACTTCGATAGCGTTTGGGGAAAGTGGATCTGGGACCTGTAATGCGGGGGCTGTGCTGAGTGCTCTCTTTAAAGCATCCACGGCATCTGTATGCTGTGGAAGCCATTCCCAAGGTGTCTGCTTCTTGAGAAGTTCGGATAGGGGCGCTGCTTTAGTGGCAAAACCGTCAATATGGTTTCTGCAGTAGCCAACCAGTCCTAAAAATGACCGGAGGGCTGAGACATTGTGGGGAAGGGGCGATTTGACGATTGAGTCAATTCTCTTGTGCTCGATCTCTCGTTTACCATGAGTGATCACTGTTCCCAAGTAAATCACTTTTTCTTTCAAAATCTGGGCCTTCTTGGGTTGACTTTACAACCAATTTCTTTTAGGAGTGCTAGGAGCTCGGCGAGAAGCGAAATGTGCTCTCCCTTTGTGTCTGTCTGTTGTAACAAGTCGTGTACATACTGGACCAGACAATCGGGGCGGGAAAATTTTGCTAATCCATTTGCCAGCTGTCGGTAGAAAATGGAGGGGGCGTTGTGGAAGCCTTGTGGAAGGCACGTCCACATGTATTGTTGCCCTTGGAATGTAAAGGCGAATTTGTGCTGGCACGCTTTAGCCAATGGAATGGACCAAAAGCCATCACTAATGTCCAAAACCCAAATTTTTTTGACTGGAGTCCCTGTTTGAGCATGGTCTTGGGACTCGGGGCTACGGTGGGGGCTGCTGCTGGGGTTACTTTGTTCAGTTCCCGGTAATCAATGGTCAGTCGCCATGATCCATCCGGTTTCCTGACGGGCCAAATCGGTGCGTTGTTTGTGGAGGCTACTGATCTGAGTACGCCTTGACCCAACAAACTCGCTATTACTCTGGAGATTTCTCCCTCTGCTTCCTGGGGAAATCCGTACTGCTTCTGGGGTTTAGGGTCGGGACCTGTAATGTTCACAAAGCCAGCCAATTTGCCACAGTCGTGCTTGTGCTGTGCAAATGCTGCTTTGTGTTCCTGCAGGACTGCCCTAACCTGTTTCTCTGCACTAATGGCTCGAGGGTCGAACCAGAAATCTCCTACTGAGCTAATCCTGTTTACGTACTCTCCTACTGTGAGCGTGGCGGGGGCTCGTGCTGCCTTTGCCATTTTCCAAACACTGGATCAAAAGAACGGTTATGGGAGCTCATGAAATTGACCCCAAGGATATGTTCTGCTATCTGGGGCAGATCAACTAAAACTACAGGGTGCTTAGTTGTGATGTTCCCTATTTGTATTGCTACAGGGGCTGTGATGTGTCCCTGTTGTAAATGGCCTGTAAAACCGCTGAGTGTGATGGTGTCTGTTGTGGGCCACGTGTCTCGCTGAAACATCGTGGAGGAATTGAGTGTGGTGCGGGACCCTCCTGTGTCCCAAAGAAATTCTACGGGATGTCCCCGGACTTTGCCTGCCACTACCGGTCTACCGGACTTGTCCCAAAGGGTGTCACAGACCCAGGTTGGGGAGCCCGAACACCGTCAGTCGGTGCCGTTCATGGCTGTACTCTCTGAACGGGCACTAACGCTCTGGATCGGCTTTGCCCTATTCTTGTTTAGGGTGCCTGTTGGCTTCTCTGCTGCTTCTGGGACGCGTTGCACTCTCGTGCAAAGTGTCCTAGCTGGCCACAGTTGTAACATTCCTGAGCTGCTCCTGCCCTCATTTACCCATGCGGGGTTCTGGTGTGCTTTAACTGGGTTCATCTTTGCCTGCTCTTCATCGGGTGTTATAAATGAGGTTTTGCCTGCAATTGATTGCTCCCAAGCGCGGGACAATCTCTTCAAAACCCATTTTTCATTGTGGGCCCCATCTGAGGGGTCATAATTTGCACAAGCTTTTCGTCCTGCTTCTGTGGTGTGGGAGACTAGAATTCGGGTCCATTTGGCCATATTATCTGGGGACAAATGGGGACGGCTAACTCTCCAAAAACTGCGGTAAAGTGAATCCACAAACGTCCAGCAAACGCTGTGGGGTGCTCTGTCTTCTTTTGCCTCCACTTATTTAGGCCTTCTACGTAGCAGCATCGAGGATCGCTGTGTGCATCTCTTGGAGTGTGCCTCCTCCTACATTCTGTGGGTCGGGAAGGGCTGCCACGACTGAAGGGCCGAGGCTTAAAACTGTGAGCTTCACTTGCTCCTCTTCGTCCAGGCCGTACATGGTAGCCTGATGTTTGACTTTCGTGAAAAATTGGTGGGGGTCTGAAGTGGGAAGGAACGGTGTAATTTTTCCACACGCGTCCCGTAATTGGGTCAATGTTAACGGGGTTGTGTAAAGGAAGACTGCTTCTCCTGCGGCCCTGCGGTGTGTGGTTACAGGGTTCATGGGGGGGTGTTCTGCCTGTTCGGTTGGGGCGCTTTCCTTTTCTGGGGTTTTTCCTGCGTACATGTCCCATGCACGTATCTATGGGCAGTCTCGTTCAATTCCTGCCAATCGGGGCAGTTTTCTTGATCTAATTGGGGTCCGAATGTACTCTGAAATCCATTTTGAACGGAAAGCAGAGATTGCAATTCTGCAATTTGCTTCCGGTACTTTGCGTGGTCTACTGAGCTCTGCCTTTGTTCCGTTGTGGAAGTATGGAGTGCTCGTAGGGCTGCTTTTAAATCATTGCACTGTTTCTGCAATTTCTTGACTTGCTGTTCTGTTTCTTGTCTTACCAAGACCGCACGTTGCGTGTCCTGGTAGGCCTTATCGTATTGCGTCTGAAAACTGTTCAAATGCGCGAGACAAGACTGATGTGCCCTTTTGGCATCATCCACCTCTCTGTCCCTTGCTGCTAACTGCTCTTTCAGATCGCGGTTCTCCTTCTCTACCTCACTCACGTCTACCTCATTGGTTCTGCCTCTCTCCTCTATCTCTCTACGGAGCGCCCTAACCAGTTAGTAAGTTCAAAAGCAATGCTCATTTATTTACACACAGTCAAATCTACTCATGCATAAACTCTACAAACTAAACTACCACTATTACTGAAGCCTATACTTAGCTTCGGGTGCCCACTCAGTCAGAGGAACAATGGCCGTTGCTCGGTTCTGAGGCTGCTGGGTTGAGCTGTTTACAGGGTAGCAACTAGGAGCGTCTATCTCGTAGCGTGCGTTGACTTGGAACTTGGTCTGCTGCAGCTGCTAGGCAGGTCTCGCTCTTCGCCAAAGCCAAAGGAGAAAGATTCGCCCTTGGGGAATACCTTTTATACTAAAAAGGGCTTCGCGCGCTTTTGGGCGGGCCTTAAACTTGGCCTCGAATAATTGGGTCTTTCCCCAATCATTCGTATCGATTTCCTCCAATAGAGGGGTGGTTCCCTGATCGCTGGGCGTGTCCTGGTGACTGTCAGTCTGCTTTGTCTTAGTCTCTTCTGGTGCCGGGGTGTCTGCCTTAACATTGTGTATCTAAATGTTTCCCTTGTGTCCCCGGAGATGGCTCATTAGGATGTAGCTTGCTTAGCAGTTTCTGTCCGGTCTGAGAGCTTAAGGTTCTAATCAACAGACCGAGCTTGCACCTGCTCGTTTCTTAGCATTGTCCAATTTTCCCTGCATTCTTCGCCCTCCCTCCCTCGTGCCCGACCTCGCACCCTCCCTCCCTACCTTCCTCCCTCGCTCCCTCCCTCATGCCCTCTTCTCCCTTGTGCTCTCCCCCCCTCACACCCTCCCTCCCTCACACCCTCCCTCCCTCACACCCTCCCTCCCTCACACCCTCCCGCCCTCATACCCTCCTTCATTCCCTCACACCCTCCCCCATTTTCTGGCACCCACCCTCATTTTCTCATGCCCTCCTCATTGCCTCGCCCCCTACCCTCCCTCTCTCGCGCCCTCCTCCCTCGCCCCCTACCCTCCCTCTCTCATGCCTTCCCCCCTCGCCCCCTACCCTCAGTCCCTCGCCCCACCCTCCCACGCACCCTCAAGACGTTCCTTCAACAGACAACACGGCCTTGAACAGACAACACAGTAGCACAAGTGGACAGCACTGTGGCTTCACAGCGCCAGGGTCCCAGGTTCGATTCCCCGCTGGGTCACTGTCTGCGCGGAGTCTGCACGTTCTCCCCGTGTGTGCGTGGGTTTCCTCCGGGTGCTCCGGTTTCCTCCCACAGTCCAAAGACGTGCGAGTTAGATGGACTGGCCGTGCTAATTGCCCTTAGTGTCCAAAAAGATTAGGAGGGGTTATTGGGTTACGGGGATAGGGTGGAAGTGAGGGCTTAAGTAGGTCGGTGCAGACTCGATGGGCCGAATGGCCTCCTTCTGCACTGTATGTTCTATGTTCTCGAAGCTCACCTGTTTGACACGTCGGACTCTAATATCTCCCCCTGTGGCTCCAGGTCAGACTCTCTGATTGACGTCCCTCAGGGGCAGTTTGCTGGATTGAAGCGGCTATATAAATGCAGGTTGTTGTCACTGAGCCTCTTGTCTATTGCAGGCCTGTGTGACCTGTGTCCCAGTGTGGAGAAACAGCTGCTGGTATTCCCCGGGCACAAGTGTGGCAGTCTGCAACTCGTGGTGAGTAACGCCCTCCAGCCCCGACAACCCTCCCCATCTCTGTAACCTCCTCCAACCCCGACAACCCTCCCTATCTCTGTAACCTCCTCCAGCCCCTACAACCCTCCCCATCTCTGTAACCTCCTCCAGCCCCTACAACCCTCCCTATCTCTGTAACCTCCTCCAACCCCGACAACCCTCCCTATCTCTGTAACCTCCTCCAGCCCCTACAGCCCTCCCTATCTCTGTAACCTCCTCCAGCCCCGACAACCCTCCCTATCTCTGTAACCTCCTCCAGCCCCGACAACCCTCCCTATCTCTGTAACTTCCTCCAGCCCCGACAACCCTCCCTATCTCTGTAACCTCCTCCAGCCCCTACAACCCTCCCTATCTCTGTACCCTCCTCCAACCCCGACAACCCTCCCTATCTCTGTAACCTCCTCCAGCCCCTACAGCCCTCCCTATCTCTGTAACCTCCTCCAGCCCCGACAACCCTCCCTATCTCTGTAACCTCCTCCAGCCCCGACAACCCTCCCTATCTCTGTAACCTCCTCCAGCCCCTACAGCCCTCCCTATCTCTGTAACCTCCGCCAGCCCCTACAACCCTCCCTCTCTCTGTAACCTCCTCCAGCCCCTACAACCCTCCCTATCTCTGTACCCTCCTCCAACCCCAACAACCCTCCCTATCTCTGTAACCTCCTCCAACCCCGACAACCCTCCCTATCTCTAACCTCCTCCAACCCCGACAACCCTCCCTATCTCTGTACCCTCCTCCAACCCCGACAACCCTCCCTATCTCTGTACCCTCCTCCAACCCCAACAACCCTCCCTATCTCTGTACCCTCCTCCAACCCCAACAACCTTCCCTATCTCTGTACCCTCCTCCAACCCCAACAACCCTCCCTATCTCTGTAACCTCCTCCAACCCCGACAACCCTCCCTATCTCTGTACCCTCCTCCAACCCCGACAACCCTCCCTATCTCTGTAACCTCCTCCAACCCCGACAACCCTCCCTATCTCTGTAACCTCCTCCAGCCCCTACAACCCTCCCTATCTCTAACCTCCTCCAACCTCGACAACCCCCCCTATCTCTGTAACCTCCTCCAGCCTCGACAACCCTCCCTACATCTGTAAGCCCCACCAGCCCCTATAACCCTCCCTATCTCTGTAATCTCCTCCAGCCCCTACAGCCCTCCCTATCTCTGTAACCTTCCCCAGTCCCTACAACCCTCCCCATCTCTAACCTCCTCCAACCCTGACAACTCCCCCTATCTCTGTAACCTCCTCCAGCCTCTACAATCTTCCCTATCTGTCTAACCTCCTCCAGCCCCTACAGCCCTCCCTATCTCTGTAACCTCCTCCAACCCTGACAACCCTCCCTATCTCTGTAACCTCCTCCAGCCCCTACAACCCTCCCTATCTCTGTAACCTCCCCCAGTTCCTACAACCCTCCCCATCTCTAACCTCCTCCAACCCTGACAACTCCCCCTATCTCTGTAACCTCCTCCAGCCTCTACAATCTTCCCTATCTGTCTAACCTCCTCCAACAACCCTCCCTATCTCTGCAACCTCCTCCAGTCGCTACAACCCTCCATACTCCTGTCACCCCCTCCAGTTCCTCTGACCCTCCCTATCTCTGTAACCTCCTCCAGCCCCTATAACCCTTCCTATCTGAAATCTCCTCCAGCCCCTACAACCCTCCCTATCTGTATCCTCCTCCAGCCCCTATGATGCACGATCAATGACCACTAAAGCGAAGTTGTCGTCCAACCGGAGGCTTTAATAAGCTAGATGTTTTCCCCAGCAGCTCAGGTACAGAATGAAGGCTGCTGGGGTGGCACGGGCTCTTATACCCCGCCTAGCAGGGCTGAGCTACCATACATCCTAACCAATAGAAAGCATACAGTTTCCACCAATGATGCTCCAGCCTATCCGGTACCGTAATACCTATAATACCACACCCTACAACCCTCCCTATCTGTAACCTCCTCCAGCCCCTACAACCCTCCTATCTATAACCTCCTCCAGCCCTTACAACCCTCCATATCCCTATAAGCCGCTCCAGTCCCTCTGACCCGCCCTATCTCTGTAATGTTATGGTTTCACTGATTATCTACGAAAGTGTCGCTTTCAGCGCACTCAGGATTGCCGAGACAGTGCTCCCAGTCGCGGAATCACATCACTTTCTGGAGGGCAAGGAACAAGCTGTTTGATTGGTCCTGCTGCACCCCCACCTCATTCTTGCCAACTCCGCCCCCCCCCCCCCCCATTTCTTGAATCGCAATCTTGGACTTTGCCGCTCGACCGGGTAGGTCGTCGCAGGAGGAGGAGGCTGTTTCCTTTCCTGCCCGGCCCAGTTGGAATTTGCTGCATCCCCCGGAGAGGTGGACCTCTGACTGACCTCACTCCCTTGCTGCGTAGTGTTGTGAGTGATCGGCAGCCTCCTGACCGTCGCTAACAGTGCCTCTCTTTTGTAGGATCTGTCGAACACGAAGCCTGGCACCTCCTCGGCGCCATTCACCGTCAACGCCCATCAGAGTGAGATCGCCTGCGTCGCGCTCAACCAGCAAGGCAGTGTCGTGGCCTCCGCATCCAAGAAGGTATCGACCAGGGCGCGAGTTTGCTCACAGCCCCAGAACCTACTGACAAACAACGATCATCATCCGGAACATTCTTACTCCCTCCCCAACAATCCGGAACAATCCCTCAGACACGATCCGGAACAATCCCCCGGACACAATCCGGAACAATCCCCCGGATGTACACCGGGACATTCCCTGGGCACAATCTGGAACCATCCCCGGACCCGATCCGGAACAATCCCCTGGACTCGATCCGGAACCATCCTCTACTCGATCCGGAACCATCCCCTGGACTCGATCCGGAACCACCCCCTGGACACGATCCGGAACAATCCCCTGGACTCGATCCGGAACAATCCCCCAGACACAATCCGGAACAATCCCCGGACGCAATCCGGAACAATCCCCCGGACACAATCCAGAACCATCCCCCGGACACAATCCGGAACAATCCCCGGACACAATCCGGAACGCTCCCCCGGACACAATCCGGAACAACCCCCCGGACCCGATCTGGAACCAGACCCGATCCGGAACAAACCCCTGCACACAATCTGGAACAATCCCTCGGATGCGATCCAGGACAAATCCCCCCCGGACACGATCCGGAACATGCTCCCCACTCGATCCGGAACGTGCTCCCCACTCGATCCGGAACATGCTCCCCACTCTATCCGGAACGTACTCCCCACTCGATCCGGAACATGCTCCCCACTCGATCCGGAACATGCTCCCCGCTGGATCCGGAACATGCTCCCACTCGACTTGGAACATGCTCCCCACTCGATCCGGAACGTACTCCCCACTCGATCCGGAACATGCTCCCCGCTGGATCCGGAACATGCTCCCCACTCGATCCGGAACATGCTCCCCACTCGACCGGAACATGCTCCCCACTTGATCCAGAACATGCTCCCCGCACGATCCGGAACACGCTCCCCACTTGATCCGGAACATGCTCCCCACTCGACCGGAACATGCTCCCCACTCGATCCAGAACATGCTCCCCGCTCGATCCGGAACATGCTCCCCGCTCGATCCGGAACACGCTCCCCACTTGATCCGGAACATGCTCCCCGCTTGATCCGGAACATGCTTCCCGCTTGATCCGGAACATGCTCCCCACTCGATCTGGAACATGCTCCCCACTCGATCCGGAACATGCTCCCCACTCGATCCGGAACGTGCTCCCCACTCGATCCGGAACGTGGTCCCCACTCGATCCGGAACGTGCTCTCCACTCGATCAGGAACATGCTCTCCACTCGATCCGGAACGTGCTCCCCACTGGACCCGGAACATGCTCTCCACTGGATCCGGAACGTGCTCCCCGCTCGATCCGGAACGTGCTCCCCGCTCGCTCCAGCGGAGCGGCCTGTATCTCGCTGTTACTCTCACCTTCCCTAGTTACACACAATCCGATTCGGGGGTTGAGGGTGAGGTGGGTTGGTGGGTGGGGCGGGTTGGGGGTGGGGCGGGTTGGGGGTGGGGCGGGTTGTTGGGTGGGGCGTGTTGGGGGTGAGGCGGGTTGGTGGGTGGGGCGGGTTGGGGGTGAGGTGGGTTGGGGGGGCTGGGGGGTGTCGGGTTGAGGGGGTGGGGTTCAGAGGGGTGAACATTCCCCCTGGTTCTCTGTGTTTGATTTCTCTCCAGGGAACTCTGATCCGACTGTTCGACACTCAGACCAAGGAGAAGCTGGTGGAGCTGCGCAGGGGGACCGACCCGGCCACCCTGTACTGGTGAGAACGGGGGGGGGGGTCCTCGCCCACTCCCTCAGCCCACTCCCCCCACCCTCACGCACTCCCCCACTCACCCCACTCCCCAACCTCACCCCACTCCCCCACCCTCCCCCCACTCCCCCACCCTCACCCACTCCCCCACCCTCACCCACTCCCCCACCCTCACCCACTCCCCCACCCTCACCCACTCACCCACCCTCACCCACTCCCCCACCCTCACCCACTCCCCCACCCTCACCCACTCCCCCACCCTCACCCACTCACCCACCCTCACCCACTCCCACCCTCACCCCACTCCCCCACCCTCACCCCACTCCCCCACCCTCACCCCACTCCCCCACCCTCACCCCACTCCCTCACCCACTCCCCCACCCTCACCCCACTCCCCACCCTCACCCACTCCCCCACCCTCACCCCACTCCCCCACCCACTCCCCCACCCTCACCCCACTCCCTCACCCACTCCTCCACCCTCACCCCACTCCCCCACCCTCACCCACTCCCCCACCCTCACCCCAGTCCCCCACCCTCACCCCACTCCCCACCCTCACCCCACTCCCCCACCCACTCCCCCACCCTCACCCACTCCCCCACCCTCACCCACACCCACTCCCCCACGTTCACCCCACTCCCCTACCCTCACCCACGCCCCCACCCACTCCCCCACCCTCACCCCACTCACCACACTCACCCACTCCCCCACCCTCACCACTCCCCCACCCTCACCCCACTCTCCCACCCTCACCCCACTCCCCCACTCCCCACACTCACCCCACTCCCCCACCCTCACACCCCCACCCTCACACCACTCCCCACCCACACACCTCCCACTCCCCACCCTCACACCCCACCCTCACACCACTCCCCCACCCACACTCCCCACACTCACCCACTCCCCCACCCTCACTCACTCCCCCACCCTCACACTCCCACCCTCACCCCACTCCCCCACCCTCACCCACTCCCCCACCCTCACCCACTCCCCCACCCTCACCCACTCACCCACTCCCCCACCCTCACCCACTCCCCCACCCTCACCCCACTCCCCCACCCTCACCCCACTCCCCACCCCACTCCCCACCCCACCCCACTCCCCCACCCTCACCCACTCCCCCGCCTCACCCCACTCCCCCACCCTCACCCCACTCCCCCACCCTCACCCACTCCCCCACCCTCACCCCACTCCCCCACCCTCACCCACTCCCCCACCCTCACCCCACTCCCCCACCCTCACCCCACTCCCCCGCCCTCACCCACTCCCCCGCCCTCACCCCACTCCCCCACCCTCACCCCACTCCCCCACCCTCACCCACTCCCCACCCTCACCCCACTCCCCCCACCCTCACCCACTCCTCCACCCTCACCCCACTCCCCCGCCCTCACCCCCACCCCCACCCTCACCCACTCCCCCACCCTCACCCCACTCCCCCACCCCCCACCCTCACCCCACTCCTCCACCCTCACCCCACTCCCCCACCCTCACCCACTCCCCCACCCCCACCCTCACCCACTCCCCCACCCTCACCCCACTCCCCCACCCCCCACCCTCACCCCCACCCCCACCCTCACCCCACTCCCCCACCCTCACCCCACTCCCCCACCCTCACCCCCACCCCCACCCTCACCCCACTCCCCCACCCTCACCCCACACCCCCACCCTCACCCCACGCCCCCAACCTCACCCCACTCCCCCACCCTCACCCCACTCCCCCACCCTCGCCCCACTCCCCCACCCCCACCCTCACCCACTCCCCAACCCTCACCCCCCTCCCCCACCCTCGCCCCACTCCCCCACCCCCACCCTCACCCACTCCCCCACCCTCACCCCACTCCCCAACCCTCACCCCCCTCCCCCACCCTCACCCCACTCACCCCACTCCCCCACCCTACACCCCCACCCTCACCACTCCCCACCCTCACACTCCCACCCTCACCCCACTCCCCCACCCTCACCCCACTCCCCCACCCTCACCCCCACCCCCACCCTTACCCCACTCCCCCACCCTCACCCCACTCCCCCACCCTCACCCCACTCCCCCACCCTACACCCCCACCCTCACCCCACTCCCCCACCCTCACACTCCCACCCTCGCCCCACTCCCCCACCCTCACCCCACTCCCCCACCCTCACCCACTCCCCCACACTCACCCCACTCCCCCACCCTCACCCCACTCCCCCACCCACTCCCCCACCCTCACCCCACTCCCCCACCCTCACCCCACCCTCACCCACTCCCCCACCCTCACCACTCCCACCCTCTCCCCACTCCCCCACCCTCACCCCACTCCCCACCCTCACCCACTCCCCTACCCTCACCCCACACTCCCCCACCCTCACCCCACTCCCTCACCCTCACCCCCACACTCCCCCACCCTCACCCCACTCCCTCACCCTCACCCCCACACTCCCCCACCCTCACCCCACTCCCCACCCTCTCCCCACTCCCCCACACTCACCCCACTCCCCCACCCTCACCCCACTCCCCACACTCACCCCACTCCCCCACCCTCACCCCACCCTCACCCACTCCCCCACCCTCACCACTCCCACCCTCTCCCCACTCCCCCACCATCACCCCACTCCCCCACCCTCACCCCACTCCCCCACCCTCACCCACTCCCCTACCCTCACCCCCACACTCCCCCACCCTCACCCCACTCCCTCACCCTCACCCCCACACTCCCCCACCCTCACCCACTCCCCCACCCTCACCCCACTCCCCCACCCTCACCCACTCCCCCACCCTCACCCACTCCCCCACCCTCACCCCACTCCTCCACCCTCACCCCACTCCCCCGCCCTCACCCCCCACCCCCACCCTCACCCACTCCCCCACCCTCACCCCACTCCCCCACCCCCCACCCTCACCCCACTCCTCCACCCTCACCCCACTCCCCCACCCTCACCCACTCCCCCACCCCCACCCTCACCCACTCCCCCACCCTCCCCCCACTTCCCCCACCCCCCACCCTCACCCCCACCCCCACCCTCACCCCACTCCCCACCCTCACCCCACTCCCCCACCCTCACCCCCACCCCCACCCTCACCCCACTCCCCCACCCTCACCCCACACCCCCACCCTCACCCCACGCCCCCAACCTCACCCCACTCCCCACCCTCACCCCACTCCCCCACCCTCACCCCACTCCCCCACCCCCACCCTCACCCACTCCCCAACCCTCACCCCCCTCCCCCACCCTCCGCCCCACTCCCCCACCCCCACCCTCCCCACTCCCCCGCCCTCACCCCACTCCCCAACCCTCACCCCACTCCCCCACCCTCACCCCACTCCCCCACCCTACACACCCCACCCTCACCACTCCCCACCCTCACACTCCCACCCTCACCCCACTCCCCCACCCTCACCCCACTCCCCCACCCTCACCCCACTCCCCCACCCTCACCCCCACCCCCCACCCTTACCCCACTCCCCCACCCTCACCCCACTCCCCCACCCTCACCCCACTCCCCCACCCTACACCCCCACCCTCACCCCACTCCCCCACCCTCACACTCCCACCCTCACCCCACTCCCCCACCCTCACCCCACTCCCCCACCCTCACCCCACTCCCCACACTCACCCCACTCCCCCACCCTCACCCCACTCCCCCACCCACTCCCCCACCCTCACCCCACTCCCCCACCCTCACCCCACCCCCACCCACTCCCCCACCCTCACCACTCCCACCCTCTCCCCACTCCCCCACCCTCACCCCACTCCCCCACCCTCACCCACTCCCCTACCCTCACCCCCACACTCCCCCACCCTCACCCCACTCCCTCACCCTCACCCCCACACTCCCCCACCCTCACCCCACTCCCTCACCCTCTCCCCACTCCCCCACACTCACCCCACTCCCCCACCCTCACCCCACTCCCCCACACTCACCCCACTCCCCCACCCTCACCCCACCCTCACCACTCCCACCCTCTCCCCACTCCCCCACCATCACCCCACTCCCCCACCCTCACCCCACTCCCCCACCCTCACCCACTCCCCTACCCTCACCCCCACACTCCCCCACCCTCACCCCACTCCCTCACCCTCACCCCCACACTCCCGACCCTCACCCCACTCCCCCACCCTCACCCACTCCCCCACCCTCACCCCACTCCCCCACACTCACCCCACTCCCCCAGCCTCACCCCACTCCCTCACCCCACTCCCTCACACTCACCCCACCCTCACACTCACTCCACCTACCTCTCCCCACCCTCCCCACCCCACCCTCACCCCACTCCCCCACCCTCACCCCACTCCCCCACCCTCACCCACTCCCCTACCCTCACCCCCACACTCCCCCACCCTCACCCCACTCCCTCACCCTCACCCCCACACTCCCCCACCCTCACCCCACTCCCCCACCCTCACCCACTCCCCCACCCTCACCACTCCCACCCTCACCCCACTCCCCACCCTCACCCCACTCCCTCACCCTCACCCCCACACTCCCCCACCCTCACCCCACTCCCCCACCCTCACCCCACTCCCCCACCCTCACCCACTCCCCCACCCTCACCCCCACACACCCCCACCCTCACCCCACCCTCACCCACTCCCCCACCCTCACCACTCCCACCCTCTCCCCAATCCCCCACACTCACCCCACTCCCCCACCCTACACCCCCACCCTCAATTCCACTCCCCCACCCTCACCCCACTCCCCCACACTCACCCCACACCCCCACCCTCACCCCACTCCCCACCCTCACCCCACTCCCCACCCTCACCCACTCCCCCACCCTCACCCCACTCCCCCACCCTCACCCCACTCCCTCACCCACTCCCCCACCCTCACCCCACTCCCCCACCCTCACCCACTCCCACACCCTCACCCCACTCCCCCACCCTCACCCCACTCCCACACCCACTCCCCCACCCTCACCCCACTCCCTCACCCACTCCCCCACCCTCACCCCACTCCCCCACCCTCACCCACTCCCCCACCCTCACCCCACTCCCCCACCCTCACCACTCCCCACCCTCACACTCCCACCCTCACCCCACTCCCCCACCCTCACCCCACTCCCCCACCCCCACCCTCACCCCACTCCCCCACCCTCACCCCACTCCCCCACCCTCACCCCCACCCCCACCCTCACCCCACTCCCCCACCCTCACCCCACTCCCCCACCCTCACCCCACTCCCCCACCCTCACCCCACTCCCCCACCCTCACCCACTACCCCACCCTCACCCCACTCCCCCACCCACACTCCCCCACACTCAATTCCACTCCCCCACCCTCACCCCACTCCCCCACCCTCACCCCACTCCCCCACCCTCACCCCACTCCCCCACACTCACCCCACACTCCCACCCTCACCCCACGGCCCCAGCCTCACCCCACTCCCCCACCCTCACCCCACCCCCACCCTCACCCCACTCCCCACCCTCACCCCACTCCCCACCCTCACCCCACTCCCCCACCCTCACCCCACTCCCTCACCCACTCCCCCACCCTCACCCACCCTCACCCCACTCCCTCACCCACTCCCCCACCCTCACCCCACTCCCCCACCCTCACCCACCCTCACCCCACTCCCTCACCCACTCCCCCACCCTCACCCCACTCCCCCACCCTCACCCCACTCCCCACCCTCACCCACTCCCCCACCCTCACCCCACTCCCCCACCCACTCCCCCACCCTCACCCACTCCCCCACCCTCCCCCACTCCCCCACCCTCACCCCACTCCCCCACCCTCACCCCACTCCCCCACCCTCACCCCACTCCCCCACCCTCACCCCACTCCCCCACCCTCACCCACTCCCCCACCCTCACCCCACTCCCCCACCCTCACCCCACTCCCCCACCCTCACCCCACTCCCCCACCCTCACCCACACCCACTCCCTCACGTTCACCCCACTCCCCTACCCTCACCCACGCCCCCCACCCACTCCCCCACACTCACCCACTCCCCCACCCTCACCCACTCCCCCACCCTCACCACTCCCCACCCTCACCCCACTCTCCCACACTCACCCACTCCCCCACCCTCACTCCACTCCCCCACCCTCACCCCACTCCCCCACCCTCACCCACACCCACTCCCTCACGTTCACCCCACTCCCCTACCCTCACCCACGCCCCCCACCCACTCCCCCACCCTCACCCACTCCCCCACCCTCACTCCACTCCCCCACCCTCACCCCACTCCCCCACCCTCACCCCACTCCCCCACCCTCACCCCACTCCCCCACACTCACCCCACTCCCCCACCCTCACACCCCCACCCTCACACCACTCCCCCACCCACACACCTCCCCACTCCCCCACCCTCACACCCCCACCCACACTCCCCCACACTTACCCACTCCCCCACACTCACCCCACTCCCCCACCCTCACCCCACTCCCCCACACTCACCCACTCCCCCACACTCACCCCACTCCCCCACCCTCACCCCACTCCTCCACCCTCACCCCACTCCCCCACCCTCACCCACTCCCCCACCCTCACCCACTCCCCCACGCTCACCCACTCCCCCAGCCTCACCCACTCCCCACCCTCACCCCACTCCCCACCCTCACCCTACTCCCCCACCCTTCTCTCCCACCCTCACCCTACTCCCCCACCCTCACCCACTCCCCCACCCTCACCCCACCCTCACCCCACCCCCACCCTCACCCCACTCCCCCACCCTCACCCCACTCCCCCACCCTCACCCCACCCTCACCCCAATCCCCACCGTCACCCCTCTCCCTCGCCCTCCCCCACCCTCGCCCACACCCCACTCCCTCACCCTCACAGACAGAGACCTCGTCGCTGCACCTCCCCCACTGTGACCCTCACTGACACTGAGACCCCGACAGCGGTAATAAGGGGCGAAAAAGAGGGAACGGTGGAGGGAGAGGGGAAATGGAGAGAAGGAGATTGGTATGGGAGAGGCAATGAGTGGGGTCGGAGGGAGGCAATGAGTGGGGTCGGGGGGAGGCAATGAGTGGGGTCGGTGTGAGGCGATGAGTGGAGTCGGGGGGAGGCGATGAGTGGGGTCGGAGGGAGGCAATGAGTGGGGTCGGAGGGAGGCAATGAGTGGGGTCGGGGGGAGGCGATGAGTGGGGTCGGGGGGAGGCAATGAGTGGGGTCGGGGGAGGCGATGAGTGGGGTCGGTGAGAGGCGATGAGTGGGGTCGGGGGGAGGCGATGTGTGGGGTCGGGGGGAGGCAATGAGTGGGGTCGGGGGGAGGCGATGAGTGGGGTCGGTGTGAGGCGATGAGTGGGGTCGGTGTGAGGCGATGAGTGGAGTCGGTGTGAGGCAATGAGTGGGGTCGGTGTGAGGCAATGAGTGGGGTCGGGGGGAGGCAATGAGTGGGGTCGGTGTGAGGCGATGAGTGGAGTCGGTGTGAGGCAATGAGTGGGGTCGGTGTGAGGCAATGAGTGGGGTCGGTGTGAGGCAATGAGTGGGGTCGGTGTGAGGCAATGAGTGGGGTCGGGGGGAGGCAATGAGTGGGGTCGGTGTGAGGCGATGTGGGGTCGGTGTGAGGCAATGAGTGGGGTCGGTGTGAGGCGATGAGTGGGGTCGGTGTGAGGCGATGAGTGGGGTCGGGGGGAGGCAATGAGTGGGGTCGGTGTGAGGCGATGAGTGGGGTCGGTGTGAGGCAATGAGTGGGGTCGGAGGGAGGCGATGAGTGGGGTCGGTGTGAGGCGATGAGTGGGGTCGGAGGGAGGCGATGAGTGGGGTCGGGGGGAGGCAATGAGTGGGGTCGGGGGGAGGCAATGAGTGGGGTTGGTGTGAGGCAATGAGTGGGGTCGGTGTGAGGCGATGAGTGGGGTCGGGGGGAGGCGATGAGTGGGGTCGGGGGGAGGCGATGAGTGGGGTCGGGGGGAGGCGATGAGTGGGGTCGGGGGGAGGCGATGTGGGGTCGGAGGGAGCCAATGAGTGGGGTCGGTGTGAGGCGATGAGTGGGGTCGGTGTGAGGCGATGAGTGGGGTCGGTGTGAGGCAATGAGTGGGGTCGGGGGGAGGCGATGTGGGGTCGGGGGGAGGCAATGAGTGGGGTCGGGGGGAGGCGATTAGTGGGGTCGGTGTGAGGCAATGAGTGGGGTCGGGGGGAGGCGATGTGGGGTCGGAGGGAGCCAATGAGTGGGGTCGGTGTGAGGCGATGAGTGGGGTCGGAGGGAGGCAATGAGTGGGGTCGGTGTGAGGCGATGAGTGGAGTCGGGGGGAGGCGATGAGTGGGGTCGGGGGGAGGCGATGAGTGGGGTCGGGGGGAGGCAATGAGTGGGGTCGGGGGGAGGCAATGAGTGGGGTCGGTGAGAGGCAATGAGTGGGGTCGGGGGGAGGCGATGAGTGGAGTCGGTGAGAGGCAATGAGTGGGGTCGGTGTGAGGCGATGAGTGGGGTCGGTGTGAGGCAATGAGTGGGGTCGGGGGGAGGCGATGTGGGGTCGGGGGGAGGCAATGAGTGGGGTCGGGGGGAGGCGATGAGTGGGGTCGGTGTGAGGCAATGAGTGGGGTCGGGGGGAGGCGATGTGGGGTCGGAGGGAGCCAATGAGTGGGGTCGGTGAGAGGCAATGAGTGGGGTCGGAGGGAGGCGATGAGTGGAGTCGGTGAGAGGCAATGAGTGGGGTCGGTGTGAGGCGATGAGTGGGGTCGGTGTGAGGCAATGAGTGGGGTCGGTGTGAGGCGATGTGGGGTCGGGGGGAGGCAATGAGTGGGGTCGGGGGGAGGCGATGAGTGGGGTCGGTGTGAGGCAATGAGTGGGGTCGGGGGGAGGCGATGTGGGGTCGGAGGGAGCCAATGAGTGGGGTCGGTGTGAGGCGATGAGTGGGGTCGGAGGGAGGCAATGAGTGGGGTCGGTGTGAGGCGATGAGTGGAGTCGGGGGGAGGCGATGAGTGGGGTCGGGGGGAGGCGATGAGTGGAGGCAGTGTGAGGCAATGAGTGGGGTCGGTGTGAGGCGATGAGTGGGGTCGGGTGGAGGCGATGAGTGGGGTCGGGGGGAGGCGATGAGTGGGGTCGGTGAGAGGCAATGAGTGGGGTCGGAGGGAGGCGATGAGTGGAGTCGGGGGTAGGCAATGTGTGGGGTCGGGGGGAGGCAATGAGTGGGGTCGGTGTGAGGCGATGAGTGGGGTCGGTGTGAGGCGATGAGTGGGGTCGGTGTGAGGCAATGAGTGGGGTCGGAGGGAGGCGATGAGTGGGGTCGGTGTAAGGCGATGAGTGGGGTCGGGGGGAGGCAATGAGTGGGGTCGGGGGAGGCAATGAGTGGGGTCGGTGTGAGGCAATGAGTGGGGTCGGTGCGAGGCGATGAGTGGGGTCGGTGTGAGGCGATGAGTGGGGTCGGGGGGAGGCGATGTGGGGTCGGAGGGAGCCAATGAGTGGGGTCGGTGTGAGGCGATGAGTGGGGTCGGTGTGAGGCAATGAGTGGGGTCGGGGGGAGGCGATGTGGGGTCGGGGGGAGGCAATGAGTGGGGTCGGGGGGAGGCGATGAGTGGGGTCGGTGTGAGGCAATGAGTGGGGTCGGGGGGAGGCGATGTGGGGTCGGAGGGAGCCAATGAGTGGGGTCGGTGTGAGGCGATGAGTGGGGTCGGAGGGAGGCAATGAGTGGGGTCGGTGTGAGGCGATGAGTGGAGTCGGGGGGAGGCGATGAGTGGGGTCGGGGGGAGGCGATGAGTGGGGTCGGGGGGAGGCAATGAGTGGGGTCGGGGGGAGGCAATGAGTGGGGTCGGTGAGAGGCAATGAGTGGGGTCGGGGGGAGGCGATGAGTGGGGTCGGTGAGAGGCAATGAGTGGGGTCGGAGGGAGGCGATGAGTGGAGTCGGGGGGAGGCAATGTGTGGGGTCGGGGGGAGGCAATGAGTGGGGTCGGTGAGAGGCAATGAGTGGGGTCGGGGGGAGGCGATGAGTGGGGTCGGGGGGAGGCAATGAGTGGAGGCAGTGTGAGGCAATGAGTGGGGTCGGTGTGAGGCGATGAGTGGGGTCGGTGTGAGGCAATGGGTGGGGTCGGTTGGAGGCGATGAGTGGGGTCGGTGTGAGGCAATGAGTGGGGTCGGTGTGAGGCGATGAGTGGAGTCGGTGTGAGGCGATGAGGGGGGTCGGGGGGAGGCGATGAGTGGAGGCAGTGTGAGGCAATGAGTGGGGTCGGTGTGAGGCAATGAGTGGGGTCGGGCGGAGGCGATGAGTGGGGTCGGTGTGAGGCGATGAGTGGGGTCGGGGGGAGGCGATGAGTGGAGGCAATGTGAGGCAATGAGTGGGGTCGGGGGGAGGCGATGAGTGGGGTCGGTGTGAGGCGATGAGTGGAGTCGGGGGGAGGCAATGAGTGGGGTCAGTGTGAGGCAATGAGTGGGGTCGGGGGGAGGCGATGAGTGGGGTCGGGGGGAGGCGATGAGTGGGGTCGGGGGGAGGCGATGAGTGGGGTCGGGGGGAGGCGATGAGTGGGGTCGGGGGGAGGCGATGAGTGGGGTCGGGGGGAGGCGATGAGTGGGGTCGGGGGGAGGCGATGAGTGGGGTCGGAGGGAGGCGATGAGTGGGGTCGGAGGGAGGCGATGAGTGGGGTCGGAGGGAGGCGATGAGTGGGGTCGGAGGGAGGCAATGAGTGGGGTGGGGGGGAGGCGATGAGTGGGGTCGGTGTGAGGCGATGAGTGGGGTCGGGGGGAGGCGATGAGTGGGGTCGGGGGGAGGCGATGAGTGGGGTCGGGGGGAGGCGATGAGTGGGGTCGGTGTGAGGCGATGAGTGGGGTCGGGGGGAGGCGATGAGTGGGGTCGGAGGGAGGCGATGAGTGGGGTCGGAGTGAGGCGATGAGTGGGGTCGGAGGGAGGCGATGAGTGGGGTCGGTGTGAGGCGATGAGTGGGGTCGGGGGGAGGCGATGAGTGGAGGCAATGTGAGGCAATGAGTGGGGTCGGGGGGAGGCGATGAGTGGGGTCGGTGTGAGGCGATGAGTGGAGTCGGGGGGAGGCAATGAGTGGGGTCAGTGTGAGGCAATGAGTGGGGTCGGGGGGAGGCGATGAGTGGGGTCGGGGGGAGGCGATGAGTGGGGTCGGGGGGAGGCGATGAGTGGGGTCGGGGGGAGGCGATGAGTGGGGTCGGGGGGAGGCAATGAGTGGGGTCGGTGTGAGGCGATGAGTGGGGTCGGGGGGAGGCGATGAGTGGGGTCGGTGTGAGGCGATGAGTGGGGTCGGGGGGAGGCAATGAGTGGGGTCGGAGGGAGGCGATGAGTGGGGTCGGGGGGAGGCGATGAGTGGGGTCGGTGTGAGGCAATGAGTGGGGTCGGTGTGAGGCGATGAGTGGGGTCGGGTGGAGGCGATGAGTGGGGTCGGGGGGAGGCGATGAGTGGGGTCGGGGGGAGGCGATGAGTGGGGTCGGAGGGAGGCGATGAGTGGGGTCGGGGGGAGGCGATGAGTGGGGTCGGAGGGAGGCGATGAGTGGGGTCGGTGTGAGGCGATGAGTGGGGTCGGGGGGAGGCGATGAGTGGGGTCGGTGTGAGGCGATGAGTGGAGGCAGTGTGAGGCGATGAGTGGGGTCGGGGGGAGGCGATGAGTGGGGTCGGGGGGAGGCGATGAGTGGGGTCGGGGGGAGGCGATGAGTGGGGTCGGTGTGAGGCGATGAGTGGGGTCGGGGGGAGGCGATGAGTGGGGTCGGAGGGAGGCGATGAGTGGGGTCGGAGGGAGGCGATGAGTGGGGTCGGAGGGAGGCGATGAGTGGGGTCGGTGTGAGGCAATGAGTGGGGTGGGGGGGAGGCGATGAGTGGGGTCGGTGTGAGGCGATGAGTGGGGTCGGAGGGAGGCGATGAGTGGGGTCGGAGGGAGGCGATGAGTGGGGTCGGAGGGAGGCGATGAGTGGGGTCGGGGGGAGGCGATGAGTGGGGTCGGAGGGAGGCGATGAGTGGGGTCGGGGGGAGGCGATGAGTGGGGTCGGAGGGAGGCGATGAGTGGGGTCGGAGGGAGGCGATGAGTGGGGTCGGAGGGAGGCGATGAGTGGGGTCGGTGTGAGGCAATGAGTGGGGTGGGGGGGAGGCGATGAGTGGGGTCGGTGTGAGGTGATGAGTGGGGTCGGAGGGAGGCGATGAGTGGGGTCGGAGGGAGGCGATGAGTGGGGTCGGGGGAGGCGATGAGTGGGGTCGGGGGGAGGCGATGAGTGGGGTCGGGTGGAGGCGATGAGTGGGGTCGGGGGGAGGTGATGAGTGGAGTCGGGGGGAGGCAATGAGTGGGGTCGGGGGGAGGCAATGAGTGGGGTCGGGGGGAGGCAATGAGTGGGGTCGGGGGGAGGCGATGAGTGGGGTCGGTGTGAGGCGATGAGTGGGGTCGGGGGGAGGCGATGAGTGGGGTCGGGGGGAGGCGATGAGTGGGGTCGGGGGGAGGCGATGAGTGGGGTCGGTGTGAGGCGATGAGTGGGGTCGGGGGGAGGTGATGAGTGGGGTCGGAGGGAGGCGATGAGTGGGGTCGGAGGGAGGCGATGAGTGGGGTCGGAGGGAGGCGATGAGTGGGGTCGGTGTGAGGCAATGAGTGGGGTGGGGGGGGAGGCGATGAGTGGGGTCGGTGTGAGGCGATGAGTGGGGTCGGGGGGAGGCGATGAGTGGGGTCGGGGGGAGGCGATGAGTGGGGTCGGTGTGAGGCAATGAGTGGGGTCGGTGTGAGGCAATGAGTGGGGTCGGGGGGAGGCAATGAGTGGGGTCGGTGTGAGGCGATGTGGGGTCGGTGTGAGGCAATGAGTGGGGTCGGTGTGAGGCGATGAGTGGGGTCGGTGTGAGGCGATGAGTGGGGTCGGGGGGAGGCAATGAGTGGGGTCGGTGTGAGGCGATGAGTGGGGTCGGTGTGAGGCAATGAGTGGGGTCGGAGGGAGGCGATGAGTGGGGTCGGTGTGAGGCGATGAGTGGGGTCGGAGGGAGGCGATGAGTGGGGTCGGGGGGAGGCAATGAGTGGGGTCGGGGGGAGGCAATGAGTGGGGTTGGTGTGAGGCAATGAGTGGGGTCGGTGTGAGGCGATGAGTGGGGTCGGGGGGAGGCGATGAGTGGGGTCGGGGGGAGGCGATGAGTGGGGTCGGGGGGAGGCGATGAGTGGGGTCGGGGGGAGGCGATGTGGGGTCGGAGGGAGCCAATGAGTGGGGTCGGTGTGAGGCGATGAGTGGGGTCGGTGTGAGGCGATGAGTGGGGTCGGTGTGAGGCAATGAGTGGGGTCGGGGGGAGGCGATGTGGGGTCGGGGGGAGGCAATGAGTGGGGTCGGGGGGAGGCGATTAGTGGGGTCGGTGTGAGGCAATGAGTGGGGTCGGGGGGAGGCGATGTGGGGTCGGAGGGAGCCAATGAGTGGGGTCGGTGTGAGGCGATGAGTGGGGTCGGAGGGAGGCAATGAGTGGGGTCGGTGTGAGGCGATGAGTGGAGTCGGGGGGAGGCGATGAGTGGGGTCGGGGGGAGGCGATGAGTGGGGTCGGGGGGAGGCAATGAGTGGGGTCGGGGGGAGGCAATGAGTGGGGTCGGTGAGAGGCAATGAGTGGGGTCGGGGGGAGGCGATGAGTGGAGTCGGTGAGAGGCAATGAGTGGGGTCGGTGTGAGGCGATGAGTGGGGTCGGTGTGAGGCAATGAGTGGGGTCGGGGGGAGGCGATGTGGGGTCGGGGGGAGGCAATGAGTGGGGTCGGGGGGAGGCGATGAGTGGGGTCGGTGTGAGGCAATGAGTGGGGTCGGGGGGAGGCGATGTGGGGTCGGAGGGAGCCAATGAGTGGGGTCGGTGAGAGGCAATGAGTGGGGTCGGAGGGAGGCGATGAGTGGAGTCGGTGAGAGGCAATGAGTGGGGTCGGTGTGAGGCGATGAGTGGGGTCGGTGTGAGGCAATGAGTGGGGTCGGTGTGAGGCGATGTGGGGTCGGGGGGAGGCAATGAGTGGGGTCGGGGGGAGGCGATGAGTGGGGTCGGTGTGAGGCAATGAGTGGGGTCGGGGGGAGGCGATGTGGGGTCGGAGGGAGCCAATGAGTGGGGTCGGTGTGAGGCGATGAGTGGGGTCGGAGGGAGGCAATGAGTGGGGTCGGTGTGAGGCGATGAGTGGAGTCGGGGGGAGGCGATGAGTGGGGTCGGGGGGAGGCGATGAGTGGAGGCAGTGTGAGGCAATGAGTGGGGTCGGTGTGAGGCGATGAGTGGGGTCGGGTGGAGGCGATGAGTGGGGTCGGGGGGAGGCGATGAGTGGGGTCGGTGAGAGGCAATGAGTGGGGTCGGAGGGAGGCGATGAGTGGAGTCGGGGGTAGGCAATGTGTGGGGTCGGGGGGAGGCAATGAGTGGGGTCGGTGTGAGGCGATGAGTGGGGTCGGTGTGAGGCGATGAGTGGGGTCGGTGTGAGGCAATGAGTGGGGTCGGAGGGAGGCGATGAGTGGGGTCGGTGTAAGGCGATGAGTGGGGTCGGGGGGAGGCAATGAGTGGGGTCGGGGGAGGCAATGAGTGGGGTCGGTGTGAGGCAATGAGTGTGGTCGGTGCGAGGCGATGAGTGGGGTCGGTGTGAGGCGATGAGTGGGGTCGGGGGGAGGCGATGTGGGGTCGGAGGGAGCCAATGAGTGGGGTCGGTGTGAGGCGATGAGTGGGGTCGGTGTGAGGCAATGAGTGGGGTCGGGGGGAGGCGATGTGGGGTCGGGGGGAGGCAATGAGTGGGGTCGGGGGGAGGCGATGAGTGGGGTCGGTGTGAGGCAATGAGTGGGGTCGGGGGGAGGCGATGTGGGGTCGGAGGGAGCCAATGAGTGGGGTCGGTGTGAGGCGATGAGTGGGGTCGGAGGGAGGCAATGAGTGGGGTCGGTGTGAGGCGATGAGTGGAGTCGGGGGGAGGCGATGAGTGGGGTCGGGGGGAGGCGATGAGTGGGGTCGGGGGGAGGCAATGAGTGGGGTCGGGGGGAGGCAATGAGTGGGGTCGGTGAGAGGCAATGAGTGGGGTCGGGGGGAGGCGATGAGTGGGGTCGGTGAGAGGCAATGAGTGGGGTCGGAGGGAGGCGATGAGTGGAGTCGGGGGGAGGCAATGTGTGGGGTCGGGGGGAGGCAATGAGTGGGGTCGGTGAGAGGCAATGAGTGGGGTCGGGGGGAGGCGATGAGTGGGGTCGGGGGGAGGCAATGAGTGGAGGCAGTGTGAGGCAATGAGTGGGGTCGGTGTGAGGCGATGAGTGGGGTCGGTGTGAGGCAATGGGTGGGGTCGGTTGGAGGCGATGAGTGGGGTCGGTGTGAGGCAATGAGTGGGGTCGGTGTGAGGCGATGAGTGGAGTCGGTGTGAGGCGATGAGGGGGGTCGGGGGGAGGCGATGAGTGGAGGCAGTGTGAGGCAATGAGTGGGGTCGGTGTGAGGCAATGAGTGGGGTCGGGCGGAGGCGATGAGTGGGGTCGGTGTGAGGCGATGAGTGGGGTCGGGGGGAGGCGATGAGTGGAGGCAATGTGAGGCAATGAGTGGGGTCGGGGGGAGGCGATGAGTGGGGTCGGTGTGAGGCGATGAGTGGAGTCGGGGGGAGGCAATGAGTGGGGTCAGTGTGAGGCAATGAGTGGGGTCGGGGGGAGGCGATGAGTGGGGTCGGGGGGAGGCGATGAGTGGGGTCGGGGGGAGGCGATGAGTGGGGTCGGGGGGAGGCGATGAGTGGGGTCGGGGGGAGGCGATGAGTGGGGTCGGGGGGAGGCGATGAGTGGGGTCGGGGGGAGGCGATGAGTGGGGTCGGAGGGAGGCGATGAGTGGGGTCGGAGGGAGGCGATGAGTGGGGTCGGAGGGAGGCGATGAGTGGGGTCGGAGGGAGGCAATGAGTGGGGTGGGGGGGAGGCGATGAGTGGGGTCGGTGTGAGGCGATGAGTGGGGTCGGGGGGAGGCGATGAGTGGGGTCGGGGGGAGGCGATGAGTGGGGTCGGGGGGAGGCGATGAGTGGGGTCGGTGTGAGGCGATGAGTGGGGTCGGGGGGAGGCGATGAGTGGGGTCGGAGGGAGGCGATGAGTGGGGTCGGAGTGAGGCGATGAGTGGGGTCGGAGGGAGGCGATGAGTGGGGTCGGTGTGAGGCGATGAGTGGGGTCGGGGGGAGGCGATGAGTGGAGGCAATGTGAGGCAATGAGTGGGGTCGGGGGGAGGCGATGAGTGGGGTCGGTGTGAGGCGATGAGTGGAGTCGGGGGGAGGCAATGAGTGGGGTCAGTGTGAGGCAATGAGTGGGGTCGGGGGGAGGCGATGAGTGGGGTCGGGGGGAGGCGATGAGTGGGGTCGGGGGGAGGCGATGAGTGGGGTCGGGGGGAGGCGATGAGTGGGGTCGGGGGGAGGCAATGAGTGGGGTCGGTGTGAGGCGATGAGTGGGGTCGGGGGGAGGCGATGAGTGGGGTCGGTGTGAGGCGATGAGTGGGGTCGGGGGGAGGCAATGAGTGGGGTCGGAGGGAGGCGATGAGTGGGGTCGGGGGGAGGCGATGAGTGGGGTCGGTGTGAGGCAATGAGTGGGGTCGGTGTGAGGCGATGAGTGGGGTCGGGTGGAGGCGATGAGTGGGGTCGGGGGGAGGCGATGAGTGGGGTCGGGGGGAGGCGATGAGTGGGGTCGGAGGGAGGCGATGAGTGGGGTCGGGGGGAGGCGATGAGTGGGGTCGGAGGGAGGCGATGAGTGGGGTCGGTGTGAGGCGATGAGTGGGGTCGGGGGGAGGCGATGAGTGGGGTCGGTGTGAGGCGATGAGTGGAGGCAGTGTGAGGCGATGAGTGGGGTCGGGGGGAGGCGATGAGTGGGGTCGGGGGGAGGCGATGAGTGGGGTCGGGGGGAGGCGATGAGTGGGGTCGGTGTGAGGCGATGAGTGGGGTCGGGGGGAGGCGATGAGTGGGGTCGGAGGGAGGCGATGAGTGGGGTCGGAGGGAGGCGATGAGTGGGGTCGGAGGGAGGCGATGAGTGGGGTCGGTGTGAGGCAATGAGTGGGGTGGGGGGGAGGCGATGAGTGGGGTCGGTGTGAGGCGATGAGTGGGGTCGGAGGGAGGCGATGAGTGGGGTCGGAGGGAGGCGATGAGTGGGGTCGGAGGGAGGCGATGAGTGGGGTCGGGGGGAGGCGATGAGTGGGGTCGGAGGGAGGCGATGAGTGGGGTCGGGGGGAGGCGATGAGTGGGGTCGGAGGGAGGCGATGAGTGGGGTCGGAGGGAGGCGATGAGTGGGGTCGGAGGGAGGCGATGAGTGGGGTCGGTGTGAGGCAATGAGTGGGGTGGGGGGGAGGCGATGAGTGGGGTCGGTGTGAGGTGATGAGTGGGGTCGGAGGGAGGCGATGAGTGGGGTCGGAGGGAGGCGATGAGTGGGGTCGGGGGAGGCGATGAGTGGGGTCGGGGGGAGGCGATGAGTGGGGTCGGGTGGAGGCGATGAGTGGGGTCGGGGGGAGGTGATGAGTGGAGTCGGGGGGAGGCAATGAGTGGGGTCGGGGGGAGGCAATGAGTGGGGTCGGGGGGAGGCAATGAGTGGGGTCGGAGGGAGGCGATGAGTGGGGTCGGTGTGAGGCGATGAGTGGGGTCGGGGGGAGGCGATGAGTGGGGTCGGTGTGAGGCAATGAGTGGGGTCGGGGGAGGCGATGAGTGGGGTTGGGGGGAGGCAATGAGTGGGGTCGGGGGGAGGCAATGAGTGGGGTCGGGGGGAGGCAATGAGTGGGGTCGGGGGGAGGCGATGAGTGGGGTCGGTGTGAGGCGATGAGTGGGGTCGGGGGGAGGCGATGAGTGGGGTCGGGGGGAGGCGATGAGTGGGGTCGGGGGGAGGCGATGAGTGGGGTCGGTGTGAGGCGATGAGTGGGGTCGGGGGGAGGTGATGAGTGGGGTCGGAGGGAGGCGATGAGTGGGGTCGGAGGGAGGCGATGAGTGGGGTCGGAGGGAGGCGATGAGTGGGGTCGGTGTGAGGCAATGAGTGGGGTGGGGGGGAGGCGATGAGTGGGGTCGGTGTGAGGCGATGAGTGGGGTCGGGGGGAGGCGATGAGTGGGGTCGGGGGGAGGCGATGAGTGGGGTCGGGGGGAGGCGATGAGTGGGGTCGGTGTGAGGCGATGAGTGGGGTCGGGGGGAGGCGATGAGTGGGGTCGGAGGGAGGCGATGAGTGGGGTCGGAGTGAGGCGATGAGTGGGGTCGGAGGGAGGCGATGAGTGGGGTCGGTGTGAGGCAATGAGTGGGGTGGGGGGGAGGCGATGAGTGGGGTCGGTGTGAGGTGATGAGTGGGGTCGGAGGGAGGCGATGAGTGGGGTCGGAGGGAGGCGATGAGTGGGGTCGGAGGGAGGCGATGAGTGGGGTCGGGGGGAGGCGATGAGTGGGGTCGGAGGGAGGCGATGAGTGGGGTCGGGGGGAGGCGATGAGTGGGGTCGGAGGGAGGCGATGAGTGGGGTCGGAGGGAGGCGATGAGTGGGGTCGGAGGGAGGCGATGAGTGGGGTCGGAGGGAGGCGATGAGTGGGGTCGGTGTGAGGCGATGAGTGGGGTGGGGGGGAGGCGATGAGTGGGGTCGGTGTGAGGTGATGAGTGGGGTCGGAGGGAGGCGATGAGTGGGGTCGGAGGGAGGCGATGAGTGGGGTCGGTGTGAGGCGATGAGTGGGGTCGGAGGGAGGCGATGAGTGGGGTCGGGGGAGGCGATGAGTGGGGTCGGGGGGAGGCGATGAGTGGGGTCGGGTGGAGGCGATGAGTGGGGTCGGGGGGAGGTGATGAGTGGAGTCGGGGGGAGGCAATGAGTGGGGTCGGGGGGAGGCAATGAGTGGGGTCGGAGGGAGGCGATGAGTGGGGTCGGTGTGAGGCGATGAGTGGGGTCGGGGGGAGGCGATGAGTGGGGTCGGTGTGAGGCAATGAGTGGGGTCGGGGGGAGGCAATGAGTGGGGTTGGGGGGAGGCAATGAGTGGGGTCGGGGGGAGGCAATGAGTGGGGTCGGGGGGAGGCAATGAGTGGGGTCGGGGGGAGGCGATGAGTGGGGTCGGTGTGAGGCGATGAGTGAGGTCGGGGGGAGGCGATGAGTGGGGTCGGGGGGAGGCGATGAGTGGGGTCGGGGGGAGGCGATGAGTGGGGTCGGTGTGAGGCGATGAGTGGGGTCGGGGGGAGGCGATGAGTGGGGTCGGAGGGAGGCGATGAGTGGGGTCGGAGGGAGGCGATGAGTGGGGTCGGAGGGAGGCGATGAGTGGGGTCGGTGTGAGGCAATGAGTGGGGTGGGGGGGAGGCGATGAGTGGGGTCGGTGTGAGGTGATAAGTGGGGTCGGAGGGAGGCGATGAGTGGGGTCGGAGGGAGGCGATGAGTGGGGTCGGGGGGAGGCGATGAGTGGGGTCGGAGGGAGGCGATGAGTGGGGTCGGGGGGAGGCGATGAGTGGGGTCGGAGGGAGGCGATGAGTGGGGTCGGAGGGAGGCGATGAGTGTGGTCGGAGGGAGGCGATGAGTGGGGTCGGTGTGAGGCAATGAGTGGGGTGGGGGGGAGGCGATGAGTGGGGTCGGTGTGAGGTGATGAGTGGGGTCGGAGGGAGGCGATGAGTGGGGTCGGAGGGAGGCGATGAGTGGGGTCGGAGGGAGGCGATGAGTGGGGTCGGGGGGAGGCGATGAGTGGGGTCGGTGTGAGGCGATGAGTGGGGTCGGGGGGAGGCGATGAGTGGGGTCGGAGGGAGGCGATGAGTGGGGTCGGAGGGAGGCGATGAGTGGGGTCGGGGGGAGGCGATGAGTGGGGTCGGTGTGAGGCGATGAGTGGGGTCGGGGGGAGGCGATGAGTGGGGTCGGAGGGAGGCGATGAGTGGGGTCGGGGGGAGGCGATGAGTGGGGTCGGAGGGAGGCGATGAGTGGGGTCGGGGGGAGGCGATGAGTGGGGTCGGAGGGAGGCGATGAGTGGGGTCGGTGTGAGGCGATGAGTGGGGTCGGGGGGAGGCGATGAGTGGGGTCGGGGGGAGGCGATGAGTGGGGTCGGGGGGAGGCGATGAGTGGGGTTGGTGTGAGGAGATGAGTGGGGTCGGGGGAGGCGATGAGTGGGGTCGGTGTGAGGCGATGAGTGGGGTCGGAGGGAGGCGATGAGTGGGGTCGGGGGGAGGCGATGAGTGGGGTCGGGGGGGAGGCGATGAGTGGGGTCGGGGGGAGGTGATGAGTGGGGTCGGTGTGAGGCAATGAGTGGGGTCGGGGGGAGGCGATGAGTGGGGTCGGGGGGAGGCGATGAGTGGGGTCGGTGTGAGGCAATGAGTGGGGTCGGTGTGAGGCAATGAGTGGGGTCGGGGGGAGGCGATGAGTGGGGTTGGGGGAGGCGATGTTGGGTCGGAGGAAGCCAATGAGTGGGGTCGGGGGGAGGCGATGAGTGGGGTCGGGGGAGGTGATGAGTGGGGTCGGTGTGAGGCGATGAGTGGGGTCGGGGGGAGGCGATGAGTGGGGTCGGTGTGAGGAAATAAGTGGGGTCGGTGTGAGGCGATGAGTGGGGTCGGGGGGAGGCGATGAGTGGGGTCGGGGGGAGGCGATGAGTGGGGTCGGGGGGAGGCGATGAGTGGGGTCGGGGGGAGGCGATGAGTGGGGTCGGGGGGAGGCGATGAGTGGGGTCGGGGGAGGCGATGTTGGGTCGGAGGAAGCCAATGAGTGGGGTCGGGGGGAGGCGATGAGTGGGGTCGGGGGGAGGCAATGAGTGGGGTCGGGGGGAGGCGATGAGTGGGGTCGGGGGGAGGCGATGAGTGGGGTCGGGGGAGGTGATGAGTGGGGTCGGTGTGAGGCGATGAGTGGGGTCGGGGGGAGGCGATGAGTGGGGTCGGTGTGAGGCGATGAGTGGGGTCGGGGGGAGGCGATGAGTGGGGTCGGGGGGAGGTGATGAGTGGGGTCGGTGTGAGGCGATGAGTGGGGTCGGTGTGAGGCGATGAGTGGGGTCGGGGGGAGGCGATGAGTGGGGTCGGTGTGAGGCGATGAGTGGGGTTGGGGGGAGGCGATGAGTGGGGTCGGGGGGAGGCAATGAGTGGGGTCGGTATGAGGCGATGAGTGGGGTCGGAGGGAGGCAATGAGTGGGGTCGGAGGGAGGCAATGAGTGGGGTTGGGGGGAGGCGATGAGTGGGGTCGGGGGGAGGCGATGAGTGTGGTTGGTGTGAGGCGATGAGTGGAGGCGGTGTGAGGCGATGAGTGGGGTCGGAGGGAGGCAATGAGTGTGGTTGGTGTGAGGCGATGAGTGGGGTCGGAGGGAGGCGATGAGTGTGGTTGGTGTGAGGCGATGAGTGGGGTCGGTGTGAGGCGATGAGTGGGGTCGGGGGAGGCGATGAGTGGGGTCGGGGGGAGGCGATGAGTGGGGTCGGTGTGAGGCGATGAGTGGGGTCGGGGGGAGGCAATGAGTGGGGTCGGTGTGAGGCGATGAGTGGGGTCGGTGTGAGGCGATGAGTGGGGTCGGTGTGAGGCAATGAGTGGGGTCGGAGGGAGGCGATGAGTGGGGTCGGTGTGAGGCGATGAGTGGGGTCGGAGGGAAGCGATGAGTGGGGTCGGGGGGAGGCAATGAGTGGGGTCGGGGGAGGCAATGAGTGGGGTCGGTGTGAGGCAATGAGTGGGGTCGGTGTGAGGCGATGAGTGGGGTCGGGGGGAGGCGATGAGTGGGGTCGGGGGGAGGCAATGAGTGGGGTCGGAGGGAGGCGATGAGTGGGGTCGGGGGGAGGCGATGAGTGGGGTCGGGGGGAGGCGATGTGGGGTCGGAGGGAGCCAATGAGTGGGGTCGGTGTGAGGCGATGAGTGGGGTCGGTGTGAGGCGATGAGTGGGGCCGGTGTGAGGCAATGAGTGGGGTCGGGGGGGGTCGATGTGGGGTCGGGGGGAGGCAATGAGTGGGGTCGGGGGGAGGCGATGAGTGGGGTCGGTGTGAGGCAATGAGTGGGGTCGGGGGGAGGCGATGTGGGGTCGGAGGGAGCCAATGAGTGGGGTCGGTGTGAGGCGATGAGTGGGGTCGGAGGGAGGCAATGAGTGGGGTCGGTGTGAGGCGATGAGTGGAGTCGGGGGGAGGCGATGAGTGGGGTCGGGGGGAGGCGATGAGTGGGGTCGGGGGGAGGCAATGAGTGGGGTCGGGGGGAGGCAATGAGTGGGGTCGGTGAGAGGCAATGAGTGGGGTCGGGGGGAGGCGATGAGTGGGGTCGGTGAGAGGCTATGAGTGGGGTCGGAGGGAGGCGATGAGTGGAGTCGGGGGGAGGCAATGTGTGGGGTCGGGGGGAGGCAATGAGTGGGGTCGGTGAGAGGCAATGAGTGGGGTCGGGGGGAGGCGATGAGTGGGGTCGGGGGGAGGCAATGAGTGGAGGCAGTGTGAGGCAATGAGTGGGGTCGGTGTGAGGCGATGAGTGGGGTCGGTGAGAGGCAATGAGTGGGGTCGAGGGGAGGCGATGAGTGGAGGCAGTGTGAGGCAATGAGTGGGGTCGGTGTGAGGCGATGAGTGGGGTCGGTGTGAGGCAATGAGTGGGGTCGGGTGGAGGCGATGAGTGGGGTCGGTGTGAGGCAATGAGTGGGGTCGGTGTGAGGCGATGAGTGGGGTCGGTGTGAGGCGATGAGTGGGGTCGGTGTGAGGCGATGAGTGGGGTCGGTGTGAGGCGATGAGTGGGGTCGGTGTGAGGCGATGAGGGGGGTCGGTGTGAGGCGATGAGGGGGGTCGGGGGGAGGCGATGAGTGGAGGCAGTGTGAGGCAATGAGTGGGGTCGGTGTGAGGCAATGAGTGGGGTCAGGGGGAGGCGATGAGTGGGGTCGGTGTGAGGCGATGAGTGGGGTCGGGGGGAGGCGATGAGTGGAGGCAGTGTGAGGCAATGAGTGGGGTCGGGGGGAGGCGATGAGTGGGGTCGGGGGGAGGCAATGAGTAGGGTCGGGGGGAGGCAATGAGTAGGGTCGGTGTGAGGCGATGAGTGGGGTTCGGGGGGAGGCGATGAGTGGGGTCGGTGTGAGGCGATGAGTGGAGTCGGGGGGAGGCAATGAGTGGGGTCAGTGTGAGGCAATGAGTGGGGTCGGGGGGAGGCGATGAGTGGGGTCGGGGGGAGGCGATGAGTGAGGTCGGGGGGAGACGATGAGTGGGGTCGGGGGGAGGCGATGAGTGGGGTCGGGGGGAGGCAATGAGTGGGGTCAGTGTGAGGCGATGAGTGGGGTCGGGGGGAGGCAATGAGTGGGGTCGGAGGGAGGCGATGAGTGGGGTCGGGGGGAGGCGATGAGTGGGGTCGGTGTGAGACAATGAGTGGGGTCGGTGTGAGGCAATGAGTGGGGTCGGAGGGAGGCGATGAGTGGGGTCGGGGGGAGGCGATGAGTGGGGTCGGAGGGAGGCGATGAGTGGGGTCGGGGGGAGGCAATGAGTGGGGTCGGAGGGAGGCAATGAGTGGGGTCGGTGTGAGGCGATGAGTGGGGTCGGAGGGAGGCGATGAGTGGGGTCGGGGGGAGGCGATGAGTGGGGTCGGAGGGAGGCGATGAGTGGGGTCGGTGTGAGGCGATGAGTGGGGTCGGGGGAGGCGATGAGTGGGGTCGGGGGGAGGCGATGGCTGGGGTCGGGGGGAGGCAATGAGTGGGGTCGGGTGGAGGCAATGAGTGGGGTCGGTGTGAGGCGATGAGTGGGGTCGGTGTGAGGCGATGACTGGGGTCGGTGTGAGGCGATGAGTGGGGTCGGGGGGAGGCGATGAGTGGGGTCGGTGTGAGGCGATGAGTGGGGTCGGTGTGAGGCGATGAGTGGGGTCGGAGGGAGGCGATGAGTGGGGTTGGGGGGAGGCGATGAGTGGGGTCGGAGGGAGGCGATGAGTGGGGTCGGTGAGAGGCAATGAGTGGGGTCGGAGGGAGGCGATGAGTGGAGTCGGGGGGAGGCAATGTGTGGGGTCGGGGGGAGGCAATGAGTGGGGTCGGTGAGAGGCAATGAGTGGGGTCGGGGGGAGGCGATGAGTGGGGTCGGGGGGAGGCAATGAGTGGAGGCAGTGTGAGGCAATGAGTGGGGTCGGTGTGAGGCGATGAGTGGGGTCGGTGAGAGGCAATGAGTGGGGTCGAGGGGAGGCGATGAGTGGAGGCAGTGTGAGGCAATGAGTGGGGTCGGTGTGAGGCGATGAGTGGGGTCGGTGTGAGGCAATGAGTGGGGTCGGGTGGAGTCGATGAGTGGGGTCGGTGTGAGGCAATGAGTGGGGTCGGTGTGAGGTGATAAGTGGGGTCGGAGGGAGGCGATGAGTGGGGTCGGAGGGAGGCGATGAGTGGGGTCGGGGGGAGGCGATGAGTGGGGTCGGAGGGAGGCGATGAGTGGGGTCGGAGGGAGGCGATGAGTGGGGTCGGAGGGAGGCGATGAGTGGGGTCGGAGGGAGGCGATGAGTGGGGTCGGAGGGAGGCGATGAGTGGGGTCGGTGTGAGGCAATGAGTGGGGTGGGGGGGAGGCGATGAGTGGGGTCGGTGTGAGGTGATGAGTGGGGTCGGAGGGAGGCGATGAGTGGGGTCGGAGGGAGGCGATGAGTGGGGTCGGAGGGAGGCGATGAGTGGGGTCGGGGGGAGGCGATGAGTGGGGTCGGTGTGAGGCGATGAGTGGGGTCGGGGGGAGGCGATGAGTGGGGTCGGAGGGAGGCGATGAGTGGGGTCGGGGGGAGGCGATGAGTGGGGTCGGAGGGAGGCGATGAGTGGGGTCGGGGGGAGGCGATGAGTGGGGTCGGAGGGAGGCGATGAGTGGGGTCGGTGTGAGGCGATGAGTGGGGTCGGGGGGAGGCGATAAGTGGGGTCGGGGGGAGGCGATGAGTGGGGTTGGTGTGAGGAGATGAGTGGGGTCGGGGGAGGCGATGAGTGGGGTCGGTGTGAGGCGATGAGTGGGGTCGGAGGGAGGCGATGAGTGGGGTCGGGGGGAGGCGATGAGTGGGGTCGGGGGGAGGCGATGAGTGGGGTCGGGGGGAGGTGATGAGTGGGGTCGGTGTGAGGCAATGAGTGGGGTCGGGGGGAGGCGATGAGTGGGGTCGGGGGGAGGCGATGAGTGGGGTCGGTGTGAGGCAATGAGTGGGGTCGGTGTGAGGCAATGAGTGGGGTCGGTGTGAGGCAATGAGTGGGGTCGGGGGGAGGCGATGAGTGGGGTCGGGGGAGGCGATGTTGGGTCGGAGGAAGCCAATGAGTGGGGTCGGGGGGAGGCGATGAGTGGGGTCGGGGGAGGTGATGAGTGGGGTCGGTGTGAGGCGATGAGTGGGGTCGGGGGGAGGCGATGAGTGGGGTCGGTGTGAGGAAATAAGTGGGGTCGGTGTGAGGCGATGAGTGGGGTCGGGGGGAGGCGATGAGTGGCGTCGGGGGGAGGCGATGAGTGGGGTCGGGGGGAGGCGATGAGTGGGGTCGGGGGGAGGCGATGAGTGGGGTCGGGGGAGGCGATGTTGGGTCGGAGGAAGCCAATGAGTGGGGTCGGGGGGAGGCGATGAGTGGGGTCGGGGGGAGGCAATGAGTGGGGTCGGGGGGAGGCGATGAGTGGGGTCGGGGGGAGGCGATGAGTGGGGTCGGGGGAGGTGATGAGTGGGGTCGGTGTGAGGCGATGAGTGGGGTCGGGGGGAGGCGATGAGTGGGGTCGGTGTGAGGCGATGAGTGGGGTCGGGGGGAGGCGATGAGTGGGGTCGGGGGGAGGTGATGAGTGGGGTCGGTGTGAGGCGATGAGTGGGGTCGGTGTGAGGCGATGAGTGGGGTCGGGGGGAGGCGATGAGTGGGGTCGGTGTGAGGCGATGAGTGGGGTTGGGGGGAGGCGATGAGTGGGGTCGGGGGGTGGCAATGAGTGGGGTCGGTATGAGGCGATGAGTGGGGTCGGAGGGAGGCAATGAGTGGGGTCGGAGGGAGGCAATGAGTGGGGTTGGGGGGAGGCGATGAGTGGGGTCGGGGGGAGGCGATGAGTGTGGTTGGTGTGAGGCGATGAGTGGAGGCGGTGTGAGGCGATGAGTGGGGTCGGAGGGAGGCAATGAGTGTGGTTGGTGTGAGGCGATGAGTGGGGTCGGAGGGAGGCGATGAGTGTGGTTGGTGTGAGGCGATGAGTGGGGTCGGTGTGAGGCGATGAGTGGGGTCGGGGGAGGCGATGAGTGGGGTCGGGGGGAGGCGATGAGTGGGGTCGGTGTGAGGCGATGAGTGGGGTCGGGGGGAGGCAATGAGTGGGGTCGGTGTGAGGCGATGAGTGGGGTCGGTGTGAGGCGATGAGTGGGGTCGGTGTGAGGTAATGAGTGGGGTCGGAGGGAGGCGATGAGTGGGGTCGGTGTGAGGCGATGAGTGGGGTCGGAGGGAAGCGATGAGTGGGGTCGGGGGGAGGCAATGAGTGGGGTCGGGGGAGGCAATGAGTGGGGTCGGTGTGAGGCAATGAGTGGGGTCGGTGTGAGGCGATGAGTGGGGTCGGGGGAGGCGATGAGTGGGGTCGGGGGGAGGCAATGAGTGGGGTCGGAGGGAGGCGATGAGTGGGGTCGGGGGGAGGCGATGAGTGGGGTCGGGGGGAGGCGATGTGGGGTCGGAGGGAGCCAATGAGTGGGGTCGGTGTGAGGCGATGAGTGGGGTCGGTGTGAGGCGATGAGTGGGGCCGGTGTGAGGCAATGAGTGGGGTCGGGGGGAGGCGATGTGGGGTCGGGGGGAGGCAATGAGTGGGGTCGGGGGGAGGCGATGAGTGGGGTCGGTGTGAGGCAATGAGTGGGGTCGGGGGGAGGCGATGTGGGGTCGGAGGGAGCCAATGAGTGGGGTCGGTGTGAGGCGATGAGTGGGGTCGGAGGGAGGCAATGAGTGGGGTCGGTGTGAGGCGATGAGTGGAGTCTGGGGGAGGCGATGAGTGGGGTCGGGGGGAGGCGATGAGTGGGGTCGGGGGGAGGCAATGAGTGGGGTCGGGGGGAGGCAATGAGTGGGGTCGGTGAGAGGCAATGAGTGGGGTCGGGGGGAGGCGATGAGTGGGGTCGGTGAGAGGCAATGAGTGGGGTCGGAGGGAGGCGATGAGTGGAGTCGGGGGGAGGCAATGTGTGGGGTCGGGGGGAGGCAATGAGTGGGGTCGGTGAGAGGCAATGAGTGGGGTCGGGGGGAGGCGATGAGTGGGGTCGGGGGGAGGCAATGAGTGGAGGCAGTGTGAGGCAATGAGTGGGGTCGGTGTGAGGCGATGAGTGGGGTCGGTGAGAGGCAATGAGTGGGGTCGAGGGGAGGCGATGAGTGGAGGCAGTGTGAGGCAATGAGTGGGGTCGGTGTGAGGCGATGAGTGGGGTCGGTGTGAGGCAATGAGTGGGGTCGGGTGGAGGCGATGAGTGGGGTCGGTGTGAGGCAATGAGTGGGGTCGGTGTGAGGCGATGAGTGGGGTCGGTGTGAGGCGATGAGTGGGGTCGGTGTGAGGCGATGAGTGGGGTCGGTGTGAGGCGATGAGTGGGGTCGGTTTGAGGCGATGAGGGGGGTCGGGGGGAGGCGATGAGTGGAGGCAGTGTGAGGCAATGAGTGGGGTCGGTGTGAGGCAATGAGTGGGGTCGGGGGGAGGCGATGAGTGGGGTCGGTGTGAGGCGATGAGTGGGGTCGGGGGGAGGCGATGAGTGGAGGCAGTGTGAGGCAATGAGTGGGGTCGGGGGGAGGCGATGAGTGGGGTCGGGGGGAGGCAATGAGTGGTGTCGGGGGGAGGCAATGAGTAGGGTCGGTGTGAGGCGATGAGTGGGGTCGGGGGGAGGCGATGAGTGGGGTCGGTGTGAGGCGATGAGTGGAGTCGGGGGGAGGCAATGAGTGGGGTCAGTGTGAGGCGATGAGTGGGGTCGGGGGGAGGCGATGAGTGGGGTCGGGGGGAGGCGATGAGTGGGGTCGGGGGGAGACGATGAGTGGGGTCGGGGGGAGGCGATGAGTGGGGTCGGGGGGAGGCAATGAGTGGGGTCAGTGTGAGGCGATGAGTGGGGTCGGGGGAAGGCAATGAGTGGGGTCGGAGGGAGGCGATGAGTGGGGTCGGGGGGAGGCGATGAGTGGGGTCGGTGTGAGACAATGAGTGGGGTCGGTGTGAGGCAATGAGTGGGGTCGGAGGGAGGCGATGAGTGGGGTCGGGGGGAGGCGATGAGTGGGGTCGGAGGGAGGCGATGAGTGGGGTCGGTGTGAGGCGATGAGTGGGGTCGGGGGGAGGCAATGAGTGGGGTCGGAGGGAGGCAATGAGTGGGGTCGGTGTGAGGCGATGAGTGGGGTCGGAGGGAGGCGATGAGTGGGGTCGGGGGGAGGCGATGAGTGGGGTTGGGGGGAGGCGATGAGTGGGGTCGGGGGGAGGCGATGAGTGGGGTCGGGGGGAGGCAATGAGTGGGGTCGGAGGGAGGCGATGAGTGGGGTCGGGGGGAGGCGATGAGTGGGGTCGGGGGGAGGCGATGAGTGGGGTCGGAGGGAGGCGATGAGTGGGGTCGGGGGGAGGCGATGAGTGGGGTCGGAGGGAGGCGATGAGTGGGGTCGGTGTGAGGCGATGAGTGGGGTCGGGGGAGGCGATGAGTGGGGTCGGGGGGAGGCGATGGCTGGGGTCGGGGGGAGGCAATGAGTGGGGTCGGGTGGAGGCAATGAGTGGGGTCGGTGTGAGGCGATGAGTGGGGTCGGTGTGAGGCGATGACTGGGGTCGGTGTGAGGCGATGAGTGGGGTCGGGGGGAGGCGATGAGTGGGGTCGGTGTGAGGCGATGAGTGGGGTCGGTGTGAGGCGATGAGTGGGGTCGGAGGGAGGCGATGAGTGGGGTTGGGGGGAGGCGATGAGTGGGGTCGGAGGGAGGCGATGAGTGGGGTCGGTGAGAGGCAATGAGTGGGGTCGGAGGGAGGCGATGAGTGGAGTCGGGGGGAGGCAATGTGTGGGGTCGGGGGGAGGCAATGAGTGGGGTCGGTGAGAGGCAATGAGTGGGGTCGGGGGGAGGCGATGAGTGGGGTCGGGGGGAGGCAATGAGTGGAGGCAGTGTGAGGCAATGAGTGGGGTCGGTGTGAGGCGATGAGTGGGGTCGGTGAGAGGCAATGAGTGGGGTCGAGGGGAGGCGATGAGTGGAGGCAGTGTGAGGCAATGAGTGGGGTCGGTGTGAGGCGATGAGTGGGGTCGGTGTGAGGCAATGAGTGGGGTCGGGTGGAGGCGATGAGTGGGGTCGGTGTGAGGCAATGAGTCGGGTCGGTGTGAGGCGATGAGTGGGGTCGGTGTGAGCCGATGAGTGGGGTCGGTGTGAGGCGATGAGTGGGGTCGGTGTGAGGCGATGAGTGGGGTCGGTGTGAGGCGATGAGTGGGGTCGGTGTGAGGCGATGAGGGGGGTCGGGGGGAGGCGATGAGTGGAGGCAGTGTGAGGCAATGAGTGGGGTCGGTGTGAGGCAATGAGTGGGGTCGGGGGGAGGCGATGAGTGGGGTCGGTGTGAGGCGATGAGTGGGGTCGGGGGGAGGCGATGAGTGGAGGCAGTGTGAGGCAATGAGTGGGGTCGGGGGGAGGCGATGAGTGGGGTCGGGGGGAGGCAATGAGTGGGGTCGGGGGGAGGCAATGAGTGGGGTCGGTGTGAGGCGATGAGTGGGGTCGGGGGGAGGCGATGAGTGGGGTCGGTGTGAGGCGATGAGTGGAGTCGGGGGGAGGCAATGAGTGGGGTCAGTGTGAGGCAATGAGTGGGGTCGGGGGGAGGCGATGAGTGGGGTCGGGGGGAGGCGATGAGTGGGGTCGGGGGGAGACGATGAGTGGGGTCGGGGGGAGGCGATGAGTGGGGTCGGGGGGAGGCAATGAGTGGGGTCAGTGTGAGGCGATGAGTGGGGTCGGGGGGAGGCAATGAGTGGGGTCGGAGGGAGGCGATGAGTGGGGTCGGGGGGAGGCGATGAGTGGGGTCGGTGTGAGACAATGAGTGGGGTCGGTGTGAGGCAATGAGTGGGGTCGGAGGGAGGCGATGAGTGGGGTCAGGGGGAGGCGATGAGTGGGGTCGGAGGGAGGCGATGAGTGGGGTCGGTGTGAGGCGATGAGTGGGGTCGGGGGGAGGCAATGAGTGGGGTCGGAGGGAGGCAATGAGTGGGGTCGGTGTGAGGCGATGAGTGGGGTCGGAGGGAGGCGATGAGTGGGGTCGGGGGGAGGCGATGAGTGGGGTTGGGGGGAGGCGATGAGTGGGGTCGGGGGGAGGCGATGAGTGGGGTCGGGGGGAGGCGATGAGTGGGGTCGGAGGGAGGCGATGAGTGGGGTCGGGGGGAGGCGATGAGTGGGGTCGGGGGGAGGCGATGAGTGGGGTCGGAGGGAGGCGATGAGTGGGGTCGGGGGGAGGCGATGAGTGGGGTTGGAGGGAGGCGATGAGTGGGGTCGGTGTGAGGCGATGGGTGGGGTCGGGGGAGGCGATGAGTGGGGTCGGGGGGAGGCGATGGCTGGGGTCGGGGGGAGGCAATGAGTGGGGTCGGGGGGAGGCGATGAGTGGGGTCGGTGTGAGGCGATGAGTGGGGTCGGTGTGAGGCGATGAGTGGGGTCGGAGGGAGGCGATGAGTGGGGTTGGGGGGAGGCGATGAGTGGGGTCGGAGGGAGGCGATGAGTGGGGTCGGGGGGAGGCGATGAGTGGGGTCGGAGGGAGGCGATGAGTGGGGTCGGTGTGAGGCGATGAGTGGGGTCGGGGGGAGGCAATGAGTGGGGTTGGAGGGAGGCGATGAGTGGGGTCGGTGTGAGGCGATGAGTGGGGTCGGGTGGAGGCGATGAGTGGGGTCGGTGTGAGGCAATGAGTGGGGTCGGTGTGAGGCGATGAGTGGGGTCGGGGGAGGCGATGAGTGGGGTCGGTGTGAGGCGATGTGGGGTCGGGGGGAGGCAATGAGTGGGGTCGGTGTGAGGCGATGAGTGGGGTCGGTGTGAGGCGATGTGGGGTCGGGGGGAGGCAATGAGTGGGGTCGGTGTGAGGCGATGAGTGGGGTCGGGGGGAGGCGATGAGTGGGGTCGGGGGAGGCGATGAGTGGGGTCGGTGTGAGGCGATGAGTGGGGTCGGTGTGAGGCGATGAGTGGGGTCGGGGGGAGGCGATGAGTGGGGTCGGGGGGGGCGATGAGTGGGGTCGGGGGGAGGCAATGAGTGGGGTCGGTGTGAGGCGATGAGTGGGGTCGGTGTGAGGCGATGAGTGGGGTCGGGGGGAGGCGATGAGTGGGGTCGGTGTGAGGCGATGAGTGGGGTCGGGGGGAGGCAATGAGTGGGGTTGGAGGGAGGCGATGAGTGGGGTCGGTGTGAGGCGATGAGTGGGGTCGGGTGGAGGCGATGAGTGGGGTCGGTGTGAGGCAATGAGTGGGGTCGGTGTGAGGCGATGAGTGGGGTCGGGGGAGGCGATGAGTGGGGTCGGTGTGAGGCGATGTGGGGTCGGGGGGAGGCAATGAGTGGGGTCGGTGTGAGGCGATGAGTGGGGTCGGTGTGAGGCGATGTGGGGTCGGGGGGAGGCAATGAGTGGGGTCGGTGTGAGGCGATGAGTGGGGTCGGGGGGAGGCGATGAGTGGGGTCGGTGTGAGGCGATGAGTGGGGTCGGGGGGAGGCGATGAGTGGGGTCGGGGGAGGCGATGAGTGGGGTCGGTGTGAGGCGATGAGTGGGGTCGGTGTGAGGCGATGAGTGGGGTCGGGGGGAGGCGATGAGTGGGGTCGGGGGGGGCGATGAGTGGGGTCGGTGTGAGGCGATGAGTGGGGTCGGGGGAGGCGATGAGTGGGGTCGGTGTGAGGCGATGAGTGGGGTCGGGGGAGGCGATGAGTGGGGTCGGGGGGAGGCGATGAGTGGGGTCGGTGTGAGGCGATGAGTGGGGTCGGAGGGAGGCGATGAGTGGGGTCGGTATGAGGCGATGAGTGGGGTCGGTGTGAGGCGATGAGTGGGGTCGGGGGGAGGCGATGAGTGGGGTCGGAGGGAGGCGATGAGTGGGGTCGGGGGGAGGCGATGAGTGGGGTCGGGGGGAGGCAATGAGTGGGGTCGGAGGGAGGTGATGAGTGGGGTCGGTGTGAGGCGATGAGTGGGGTCGGAGGGAGGTGATGAGTGGGGTCGGGGGGAGGCGATGTGGGGTCGGGGGGAGGCAATGAGTGGGGTCGGGGGGAGGCAATGAGTGGGGTCGGAGGGAGGCGATGAGTGGGGTCGGGGGGATGCGATGAGTGGGGTCGGTGTGAGGCGATGAGTGGGGTCGGGGGGAGGCGATGAGTGGGGTCGGGGGAGGTGATGAGTGGGGTCGGGGGGAGGCGATGTTGGGTCGGGGGGGAGGCGATGAGTGGGGTCGGTGTGAGGCGATGAGTTTGGTCGGGGGGAGGCGATGAGTGGGGTCGGAGGGAGGCGATGTTGGGTCGGAGGGAGGCGATGAGTGGGGTCGGGGGGAGGCGATGAGGGGTCGGAGGGAGGCGATGAGTGGGGTTGGGGGAGGCAATGAGTGGGGTCGGTGTGAGGCGATGAGTGGGGTCGGGGGGAGGCGATGAGTGGGGTCGGGGGGAGGCGATGAGTGGGGTCGGAGGGAGGCAATGAGTGGGGTTGGGGGGAGGCGATGAGTGGGGTTGGGGGGAGGCGATGAGTGGGGTTGGGGGAGGCGATGAGTGGGGTCGGTGTGAGGCGATGAGTGGGGTCGGTGTGAGGCGATGAGTGGGGTCGGGGGGAGGCGATGAGTGGGGTCGGAGGGAGGCAATGAGTGGGGTCGGGGGGAGGCGATGAGTGGGGTTGGGGGAGGCGATGAGTGGGGTCGGTGTGAGGCGATGAGTGGGGTCGGGGGGAGGCGATGAGTGGGGTCGGAGGGAGGCGATGATTGGGGTCGGAGGGAGGCGATGAGTGGGGTCGGGGGGAGGCGATGAGTGAGGTCGGAGGGAGGCAATGAGTGGGGTTGGGGGGAGGCGATGAGTGGGGTTGGGGGGAGGCGATGAGTGGGGTTGGGGGAGGCGATGAGTGGGGTCGGTGTGAGGCGATGAGTGGGGTCGGTGTGAGGCGATGAGTGGGGTCGGGGGGAGGCGATGAGTGGGGTCGGAGGGAGGCAATGAGTGGGGTCGGGGGGAGGCGATGAGTGGGGTTGGGGGAGGCGATGAGTGGGGTCGGGGGGAGGCGATGAGTGGGGTCGGGGGGAGGCGATGAGTGGGGTCGGAGGGAGGCGATGAGTGGGGTCGGGGGGAGGCGATGAGTGGGGTTGGAGGGAGGCGATGAGTGGGGTCGGTGTGAGGCGATGGGTGGGGTCGGGGGAGGCGATGAGTGGGGTCGGGGGGAGGCGATGGCTGGGGTCGGGGGGAGGCAATGAGTGGGGTCGGGTGGAGGCAATGAGTGGGGTCGGTGTGAGGCGATGAGTGGGGTCGGTGTGAGGCGATGACTGGGGTCGGGGGGAGCCAATGAGTGGGGTCGGGGGGAGGCGATGAGTGGGGTCGGTGTGAGGCGATGAGTGGGGTCGGTGTGAGGCGATGAGTGGGGTCGGAGGGAGGCGATGAGTGGGGTTGGGGGGAGGCGATGAGTGGGGTCGGAGGGAGGCGATGAGTGGGGTCGGGGGGAGGCGATGAGTGGGGTCGGAGGGAGGCGATGAGTGGGGTCGGTGTGAGGCGATGAGTGGGGTCGGGGGGAGGCAATGAGTGGGGTTGGAGGGAGGCGATGAGTGGGGTCGGTGTGAGGCGATGAGTGGGGTCGGGTGGAGGCGATGAGTGGGGTCGGTGTGAGGCAATGAGTGGGGTCGGTGTGAGGCGATGAGTGGGGTCGGGGGAGGCGATGAGTGGGGTCGGTGTGAGGCGATGTGGGGTCGGGGGGAGGCAATGAGTGGGGTCGGTGTGAGGCGATGAGTGGGGTCGGTGTGAGGCGATGTGGGGTCGGGGGGAGGCAATGAGTGGGGTCGGTGTGAGGCGATGAGTGGGGTCGGGGGGAGGCGATGAGTGGGGTCGGGGGAGGCGATGAGTGGGGTCGGTGTGAGGCGATGAGTGGGGTCGGTGTGAGGCGATGAGTGGGGTCGGGGGGAGGCGATGAGTGGGGTCGGGGGGGGCGATGAGTGGGGTCGGGGGGAGGCAATGAGTGGGGTCGGTGTGAGGCGATGAGTGGGGTCGGTGTGAGGCGATGAGTGGGGTCGGGGGGAGGCGATGAGTGGGGTCGGTGTGAGGCGATGAGTGGGGTCGGGGGGAGGCAATGAGTGGGGTTGGAGGGAGGCGATGAGTGGGGTCGGTGTGAGGCGATGAGTGGGGTCGGGTGGAGGCGATGAGTGGGGTCGGTGTGAGGCAATGAGTGGGGTCGGTGTGAGGCGATGAGTGGGGTCGGGGGAGGCGATGAGTGGGGTCGGTGTGAGGCGATGTGGGGTCGGGGGGAGGCAATGAGTGGGGTCGGTGTGAGGCGATGAGTGGGGTCGGTGTGAGGCGATGTGGGGTCGGGGGGAGGCAATGAGTGGGGTCGGTGTGAGGCGATGAGTGGGGTCGGGGGGAGGCGATGAGTGGGGTCGGTGTGAGGCGATGAGTGGGGTCGGGGGGAGGCGATGAGTGGGGTCGGGGGAGGCGATGAGTGGGGTCGGTGTGAGGCGATGAGTGGGGTCGGTGTGAGGCGATGAGTGGGGTCGGGGGGAGGCGATGAGTGGGGTCGGGGGGGGCGATGAGTGGGGTCGGTGTGAGGCGATGAGTGGGGTCGGGGGAGGCGATGAGTGGGGTCGGTGTGAGGCGATGAGTGGGGTCGGGGGAGGCGATGAGTGGGGTCGGGGGGAGGCGATGAGTGGGGTCGGTGTGAGGCGATGAGTGGGGTCGGAGGGAGGCGATGAGTGGGGTCGGTATGAGGCGATGAGTGGGGTCGGTGTGAGGCGATGAGTGGGGTCGGGGGGAGGCGATGAGTGGGGTCGGAGGGAGGCGATGAGTGGGGTCGGGGGGAGGCGATGAGTGGGGTCGGGGGGAGGCAATGAGTGGGGTCGGAGGGAGGTGATGAGTGGGGTCGGTGTGAGGCGATGAGTGGGGTCGGAGGGAGGTGATGAGTGGGGTCGGGGGGAGGCGATGTGGGGTCGGGGGGAGGCAATGAGTGGGGTCGGGGGGAGGCAATGAGTGGGGTCGGAGGGAGGCGATGAGTGGGGTCGGGGGGATGCGATGAGTGGGGTCGGTGTGAGGCGATGAGTGGGGTCGGGGGGAGGCGATGAGTGGGGTCGGGGGAGGTGATGAGTGGGGTCGGGGGGAGGCGATGTTGGGTCGGGGGGAGGCGATGAGTGGGGTCGGTGTGAGGCGATGAGTTTGGTCGGGGGGAGGCGATGAGTGGGGTCGGAGGGAGGCGATGTTGGGTCGGAGGGAGGCGATGAGTGGGGTCGGGGGGAGGCGATGAGGGGTCGGAGGGAGGCGATGAGTGGGGTTGGGGGAGGCAATGAGTGGGGTCGGTGTGAGGCGATGAGTGGGGTCGGGGGGAGGCGATGAGTGGGGTCGGGGGGAGGCGATGAGTGGGGTCGGAGGGAGGCAATGAGTGGGGTTGGGGGGAGGCGATGAGTGGGGTTGGGGGGAGGCGATGAGTGGGGTTGGGGGAGGCGATGAGTGGGGTCGGTGTGAGGCGATGAGTGGGGTCGGTGTGAGGCGATGAGTGGGGTCGGGGGGAGGCGATGAGTGGGGTCGGAGGGAGGCAATGAGTGGGGTCGGGGGGAGGCGATGAGTGGGGTTGGGGGAGGCGATGAGTGTGGTCGGTGTGAGGCGATGAGTGGGGTCGGGGGGAGGCGATGAGTGGGGTCGGAGGGAGGCGATGATTGGGGTCGGAGGGAGGCGATGAGTGGGGTCGGGGGGAGGCGATGAGTGAGGTCGGAGGGAGGCAATGAGTGGGGTTGGGGGGAGGCGATGAGTGGGGTTGGGGGGAGGCGATGAGTGGGGTTGGGGGAGGCGATGAGTGGGGTCGGTGTGAGGCGATGAGTGGGGTCGGTGTGAGGCGATGAGTGGGGTCGGGGGGAGGCGATGAGTGGGGTCGGAGGGAGGCAATGAGTGGGGTCGGGGGGAGGCGATGAGTGGGGTTGGGGGAGGCGATGAGTGGGGTCGGTGTGAGGCGATGAGTGGGGTCGGGGGGAGGCGATGAGTGGGGTCGGAGGGAGGCGATGAGTGGGGTCGGAGGGAGGCAATGAGTGGGGTCGGGGGGAGGCGATGAGTCGGGTCGGGGGGAGGCGATGAGTGGGGTCGGGGGGAGGCGATGAGTGGGGTCGGAGGGAGGCGATGAGTGGTGTCGGAGGGAGGCGATGAGTGGGGTCGGGGGGAGGCGATGAGTGGGGTCGGGGGGAGGCGATGAGTGGGGTCGGGGGGAGGCGATGAGTGGGGTCGGAGGGAGGCAATGAGTGGGGTCGGGGGGAGGCGATGAGTGGGGTCGGGGGGAGGCAATGAGTGGGGTCGGGGGGAGGCGATGAGTGGGGTCGGTGTGAGGCGATGAGTGAGGTCGGGGGGAGGCGATGAGTGGGGTCGGGGGGAGGCGATGAGTGGGGTCGGGGGGAGGCGATGAGTGGGGTCGGTGTGAGGCGATGAGTGGGGTCGGGGGGAGGCGATGAGTGGGGTCGGAGGGAGGCGATGAGTGGGGTCGGAGGGAGGCGATGAGTGGGGTCGGAGGGAGGCGATGAGTGGGGTCGGTGTGAGGCAATGAGTGGGGTGGGGGGGAGGCGATGAGTGGGGTCGGTGTGAGGCGATAAGTGGGGTCGGAGGGAGGCGATGAGTGGGGTCGGAGGGAGGCGATGAGTGGGGTCGGGGGGAGGCGATGAGTGGGGTCGGAGGGAGGCGATGAGTGGGGTCGGGGGGAGGCGATGAGTGGGGTCGGAGGGAGGCGATGAGTGGGGTCGGAGGGAGGCGATGAGTGTGGTCGGAGGGAGGCGATGAGTGGGGTCGGTGTGAGGCAATGAGTGGGGTGGGGGGGAGGCGATGAGTGGGGTCGGTGTGAGGTGATGAGTGGGGTCGGAGGGAGGCGATGAGTGGGGTCGGAGGGAGGCGATGAGTGGGGTCGGAGGGAGGCGATGAGTGGGGTCGGGGGGAGGCGATGAGTGGGGTCGGTGTGAGGCGATGAGTGGGGTCGGGGGGAGGCGATGAGTGGGGTCGGTGGGAGGCGATCAGTGGGGTCGGGGGGAGGCGATGAGTGGGGTCGGAGGGAGGCGATGAGTGGGGTCGGGGGGAGGCGATGAGTGGGGTCGGAGGGAGGCGATGAGTGGGGTCGGTGTGAGGCGATGAGTGGGGTCGGGGGGAGGCGATGAGTGGGGTCGGGGGGAGGCGATGAGTGGGGTTGGTGTGAGGAGATGAGTGGGGTCGGGGGAGGCGATGAGTGGGGTCGGTGTGAGGCGATGAGTGGGGTCGGAGGGAGGCGATGAGTGGGGTCGGGGGGAGGCGATGAGTGGGGTCGGGGGGAGGCGATGAGTGGGGTCGGGGGGAGGCGATGAGTGGGGTCGGTGTGAGGCAATGAGTGGGGTCGGGGGGAGGCGATGAGTGGGGTTGGGGGGAGGCGATGAGTGGGGTCGGGGGGAGGCGATGAGTGGGGTCGGGGGGAGGCAATGAGTGGGGTGGGGGGGAGGCGATGAGTGGGGTCGGTGTGAGGTGATGAGTGGGGTCGGAGGGAGGCGATGAGTGGGGTCGGAGGGAGGCGATGAGTGGGGTCGGAGGGAGGCGATGAGTGGGGTCGGGGGGAGGCGATGAGTGGGGTCGGTGTGAGGCGATGAGTGGGGTCGGGGGGAGGCGATGAGTGGGGTCGGAGGGAGGCGATGAGTGGGGTCGGGGGGAGGCGATGAGTGGGGTCGGAGGGAGGCGATGAGTGGGGTCGGGGGGAGGCGATGAGTGGGGTCGGAGGGAGGCGATGAGTGGGGTCGGTGTGAGGCGATGAGTGGGGTCGGGGGGAGGCGATGAGTGGGGTCGGGGGGAGGCGATGAGTGGGGTTGGTGTGAGGAGATGAGTGGGGTCGGGGGAGGCGATGAGTGGGGTCGGTGTGAGGCGATGAGTGGGGTCGGAGGGAGGCGATGAGTGGGGTCGGGGGGAGGCGATGAGTGGGGTCGGGGGGGAGGCGATGAGTGGGGTCGGGGGGAGGTGATGAGTGGGGTCGGTGTGAGGCAATGAGTGGGGTCGGGGGGAGGCGATGAGTGGGGTCGGGGGGAGGCGATGAGTGGGGTCGGTGTGAGGCAATGAGTGGGGTCGGTGTGAGGCAATGAGTGGGGTCGGGGGGAGGCGATGAGTGGGGTCGGGGGAGGCGATGTTGGGTCGGAGGAAGCCAATGAGTGGGGTCGGGGGGAGGCGATGAGTGGGGTCGGGGGAGGTGATGAGTGGGGTCGGTGTGAGGCGATGAGTGGGGTCGGGGGGAGGCGATGAGTGGGGTCGGTGTGAGGAAATAAGTGGGGTCGGTGTGAGGCGATGAGTGGGGTCGGGGGGAGGCGATGAGTGGGGTCGGGGGGAGGCGATGAGTGGGGTCGGGGGGAGGCGATGAGTGGGGTCGGGGGGAGGCGATGAGTGGGGTCGGGGGGAGGCGATGAGTGGGGTCGGGGGAGGCGATGTTGGGTCGGAGGAAGCCAATGAGTGGGGTCGGGGGGAGGCGATGAGTGGGGTCGGGGGGAGGCAATGAGTGGGGTCGGGGGGAGGCGATGAGTGGGGTCGGGGGGAGGCGATGAGTGGGGTCGGGGGAGGTGATGAGTGGGGTCGGTGTGAGGCGATGAGTGGGGTCGGGGGGAGGCGATGAGTGGGGTCGGTGTGAGGCGATGAGTGGGGTCGGGGGGAGGCGATGAGTGGGGTCGGGGGGAGGTGATGAGTGGGGTCGGTGTGAGGCGATGAGTGGGGTCGGTGTGAGGCGATGAGTGGGGTCGGGGGGAGGCGATGAGTGGGGTCGGTGTGAGGCGATGAGTGGGGTTGGGGGGAGGCGATGAGTGGGGTCGGGGGGAGGCAATGAGTGGGGTCGGTATGAGGCGATGAGTGGGGTCGGAGGGAGGCAATGAGTGGGGTCGGAGGGAGGCAATGAGTGGGGTTGGGGGGAGGCGATGAGTGGGGTCGGGGGGAGGCGATGAGTGTGGTTGGTGTGAGGCGATGAGTGGAGGCGGTGTGAGGCGATGAGTGGGGTCGGAGGGAGGCAATGAGTGTGGTTGGTGTGAGGCGATGAGTGGGGTCGGAGGGAGGCGATGAGTGTGGTTGGTGTGAGGCGATGAGTGGGGTCGGTGTGAGGCGATGAGTGGGGTCGGGGGAGGCGATGAGTGGGGTCGGGGGGAGGCGATGAGTGGGGTCGGTGTGAGGCGATGAGTGGGGTCGGGGGGAGGCAATGAGTGGGGTCGGTGTGAGGCGATGAGTGGGGTCGGTGTGAGGCGATGAGTGGGGTCGGTGTGAGGCAATGAGTGGGGTCGGAGGGAGGCGATGAGTGGGGTCGGTGTGAGGCGATGAGTGGGGTCGGAGGGAAGCGATGAGTGGGGTCGGGGGGAGGCAATGAGTGGGGTCGGGGGAGGCAATGAGTGGGGTCGGTGTGAGGCAATGAGTGGGGTCGGTGTGAGGCGATGAGTGGGGTCGGGGGGAGGCGATGAGTGGGGTCGGGGGGAGGCAATGAGTGGGGTCGGAGGGAGGCGATGAGTGGGGTCGGGGGGAGGCGATGAGTGGGGTCGGGGGGAGGCGATGTGGGGTCGGAGGGAGCCAATGAGTGGGGTCGGTGTGAGGCGATGAGTGGGGTCGGTGTGAGGCGATGAGTGGGGCCGGTGTGAGGCAATGAGTGGGGTCGGGGGGGGTCGATGTGGGGTCGGGGGGAGGCAATGAGTGGGGTCGGGGGGAGGCGATGAGTGGGGTCGGTGTGAGGCAATGAGTGGGGTCGGGGGGAGGCGATGTGGGGTCGGAGGGAGCCAATGAGTGGGGTCGGTGTGAGGCGATGAGTGGGGTCGGAGGGAGGCAATGAGTGGGGTCGGTGTGAGGCGATGAGTGGAGTCGGGGGGAGGCGATGAGTGGGGTCGGGGGGAGGCGATGAGTGGGGTCGGGGGGAGGCAATGAGTGGGGTCGGGGGGAGGCAATGAGTGGGGTCGGTGAGAGGCAATGAGTGGGGTCGGGGGGAGGCGATGAGTGGGGTCGGTGAGAGGCTATGAGTGGGGTCGGAGGGAGGCGATGAGTGGAGTCGGGGGGAGGCAATGTGTGGGGTCGGGGGGAGGCAATGAGTGGGGTCGGTGAGAGGCAATGAGTGGGGTCGGGGGGAGGCGATGAGTGGGGTCGGGGGGAGGCAATGAGTGGAGGCAGTGTGAGGCAATGAGTGGGGTCGGTGTGAGGCGATGAGTGGGGTCGGTGAGAGGCAATGAGTGGGGTCGAGGGGAGGCGATGAGTGGAGGCAATGAGTGGGGTCGGTGTGAGGCGATGAGTGGGGTCGGTGTGAGGCAATGAGTGGGGTCGGGTGGAGGCGATGAGTGGGGTCGGTGTGAGGCAATGAGTGGGGTCGGTGTGAGGCGATGAGTGGGGTCGGTGTGAGGCGATGAGTGGGGTCGGTGTGAGGCGATGAGTGGGGTCGGTGTGAGGCGATGAGTGGGGTCGGTGTGAGGCGATGAGGGGGGTCGGTGTGAGGCGATGAGGGGGGTCGGGGGGAGGCGATGAGTGGAGGCAGTGTGAGGCAATGAGTGGGGTCGGTGTGAGGCAATGAGTGGGGTCAGGGGGAGGCGATGAGTGGGGTCGGTGTGAGGCGATGAGTGGGGTCGGGGGGAGGCGATGAGTGGAGGCAGTGTGAGGCAATGAGTGGGGTCGGGGGGAGGCGATGAGTGGGGTCGGGGGGAGGCAATGAGTAGGGTCGGGGGGAGGCAATGAGTAGGGTCGGTGTGAGGCGATGAGTAGGGTTCGGGGGGAGGCGATGAGTGGGGTCGGTGTGAGGCGATGAGTGGAGTCGGGGGGAGGCAATGAGTGGGGTCAGTGTGAGGCAATGAGTGGGGTCGGGGGGAGGCGATGAGTGGGGTCGGGGGGAGGCGATGAGTGAGGTCGGGGGGAGACGATGAGTGGGGTCGGGGGGAGGCGATGAGTGGGGTCGGGGGGAGGCAATGAGTGGGGTCAGTGTGAGGCGATGAGTGGGGTCGGGGGGAGGCAATGAGTGGGGTCGGAGGGAGGCGATGAGTGGGGTCGGGGGGAGGCGATGAGTGGGGTCGGTGTGAGACAATGAGTGGGGTCGGTGTGAGGCAATGAGTGGGGTCGGAGGGAGGCGATGAGTGGGGTCGGGGGGAGGCGATGAGTGGGGTCGGAGGGAGGCGATGAGTGGGGTCGGGGGGAGGCAATGAGTGGGGTCGGAGGGAGGCAATGAGTGGGGTCGGTGTGAGGCGATGAGTGGGGTCGGAGGGAGGCGATGAGTGGGGTCGGGGGGAGGCGATGAGTGGGGTCGGAGGGAGGCGATGAGTGGGGTCGGTGTGAGGCGATGAGTGGGGTCGGGGGAGGCGATGAGTGGGGTCGGGGGGAGGCGATGGCTGGGGTCGGGGGGAGGCAATGAGTGGGGTCGGGTGGAGGCAATTAGTGGGGTCGGTGTGAGGCGATGAGTGGGGTCGGTGTGAGGCGATGACTGGGGTCGGTGTGAGGCGATGAGTGGGGTCGGGGGGAGGCGATGAGTGGGGTCGGTGTGAGGCGATGAGTGGGGTCGGTGTGAGGCGATGAGTGGGGTCGGAGGGAGGCGATGAGTGGGGTTGGGGGGAGGCGATGAGTGGGGTCGGAGGGAGGCGATGAGTGGGGTCGGTGAGAGGCAATGAGTGGGGTCGGAGGGAGGCGATGAGTGGAGTCGGGGGGAGGCAATGTGTGGGGTCGGGGGGAGGCAATGAGTGGGGTCGGTGAGAGGCAATGAGTGGGGTCGGGGGGAGGCGATGAGTGGGGTCGGGGGGAGGCAATGAGTGGAGGCAGTGTGAGGCAATGAGTGGGGTCGGTGTGAGGCGATGAGTGGGGTCGGTGAGAGGCAATGAGTGGGGTCGAGGGGAGGCGATGAGTGGAGGCAGTGTGAGGCAATGAGTGGGGTCGGTGTGAGGCGATGAGTGGGGTCGGTGTGAGGCAATGAGTGGGGTCGGGTGGAGTCGATGAGTGGGGTCGGTGTGAGGCAATGAGTGGGGTCGGTGTGAGGTGATAAGTGGGGTCGGAGGGAGGCGATGAGTGGGGTCGGAGGGAGGCGATGAGTGGGGTCGGGGGGAGGCGATGAGTGGGGTCGGAGGGAGGCGATGAGTGGGGTCGGAGGGAGGCGATGAGTGGGGTCGGAGGGAGGCGATGAGTGGGGTCGGAGGGAGGCGATGAGTGGGGTCGGAGGGAGGCGATGAGTGGGGTCGGTGTGAGGCAATGAGTGGGGTGGGGGGGAGGCGATGAGTGGGGTCGGTGTGAGGTGATGAGTGGGGTCGGAGGGAGGCGATGAGTGGGGTCGGAGGGAGGCGATGAGTGGGGTCGGAGGGAGGCGATGAGTGGGGTCGGGGGGAGGCGATGAGTGGGGTCGGTGTGAGGCGATGAGTGGGGTCGGGGGGAGGCGATGAGTGGGGTCGGAGGGAGGCGATGAGTGGGGTCGGGGGGAGGCGATGAGTGGGGTCGGAGGGAGGCGATGAGTGGGGTCGGGGGGAGGCGATGAGTGGGGTCGGAGGGAGGCGATGAGTGGGGTCGGTGTGAGGCGATGAGTGGGGTCGGGGGGAGGCGATAAGTGGGGTCGGGGGGAGGCGATGAGTGGGGTTGGTGTGAGGAGATGAGTGGGGTCGGGGGAGGTGATGAGTGGGGTCGGTGTGAGGCAATGAGTGGGGTCGGGGGGAGGCGATGAGTGGGGTCGGGGGGAGGCGATGAGTGGGGTCGGTGTGAGGCAATGAGTGGGGTCGGTGTGAGGCAATGAGTGGGGTCGGTGTGAGGCAATGAGTGGGGTCGGGGGGAGGCGATGAGTGGGGTCGGGGGAGGCGATGTTGGGTCGGAGGAAGCCAATGAGTGGGGTCGGGGGGAGGCGATGAGTGGGGTCGGGGGAGGTGATGAGTGGGGTCGGTGTGAGGCGATGAGTGGGGTCGGGGGGAGGCGATGAGTGGGGTCGGTGTGAGGAAATAAGTGGGGTCGGTGTGAGGCGATGAGTGGGGTCGGGGGGAGGCGATGAGTGGCGTCGGGGGGAGGCGATGAGTGGGGTCGGGGGGAGGCGATGAGTGGGGTCGGGGGGAGGCGATGAGTGGGGTCGGGGGAGGCGATGTTGGGTCGGAGGAAGCCAATGAGTGGGGTCGGGGGGAGGCGATGAGTGGGGTCGGGGGGAGGCAATGAGTGGGGTCGGGGGGAGGCGATGAGTGGGGTCGGGGGGAGGCGATGAGTGGGGTCGGGGGAGGTGATGAGTGGGGTCGGTGTGAGGCGATGAGTGGGGTCGGGGGGAGGCGATGAGTGGGGTCGGTGTGAGGCGATGAGTGGGGTCGGGGGGAGGCGATGAGTGGGGTCGGGGGGAGGTGATGAGTGGGGTCGGTGTGAGGCGATGAGTGGGGTCGGTGTGAGGCGATGAGTGGGGTCGGGGGGAGGCGATGAGTGGGGTCGGTGTGAGGCGATGAGTGGGGTTGGGGGGAGGCGATGAGTGGGGTCGGGGGGTGGCAATGAGTGGGGTCGGTATGAGGCGATGAGTGGGGTCGGAGGGAGGCAATGAGTGGGGTCGGAGGGAGGCAATGAGTGGGGTTGGGGGGAGGCGATGAGTGGGGTCGGGGGGAGGCGATGAGTGTGGTTGGTGTGAGGCGATGAGTGGAGGCGGTGTGAGGCGATGAGTGGGGTCGGAGGGAGGCAATGAGTGTGGTTGGTGTGAGGCGATGAGTGGGGTCGGAGGGAGGCGATGAGTGTGGTTGGTGTGAGGCGATGAGTGGGGTCGGTGTGAGGCGATGAGTGGGGTCGGGGGAGGCGATGAGTGGGGTCGGGGGGAGGCGATGAGTGGGGTCGGTGTGAGGCGATGAGTGGGGTCGGGGGGAGGCAATGAGTGGGGTCGGTGTGAGGCGATGAGTGGGGTCGGTGTGAGGCGATGAGTGGGGTCGGTGTGAGGTAATGAGTGGGGTCGGAGGGAGGCGATGAGTGGGGTCGGTGTGAGGCGATGAGTGGGGTCGGAGGGAAGCGATGAGTGGGGTCGGGGGGAGGCAATGAGTGGGGTCGGGGGAGGCAATGAGTGGGGTCGGTGTGAGGCAATGAGTGGGGTCGGTGTGAGGCGATGAGTGGGGTCGGGGGAGGCGATGAGTGGGGTCGGGGGGAGGCAATGAGTGGGGTCGGAGGGAGGCGATGAGTGGGGTCGGGGGGAGGCGATGAGTGGGGTCGGGGGGAGGCGATGTGGGGTCGGAGGGAGCCAATGAGTGGGGTCGGTGTGAGGCGATGAGTGGGGTCGGTGTGAGGCGATGAGTGGGGCCGGTGTGAGGCAATGAGTGGGGTCGGGGGGAGGCGATGTGGGGTCGGGGGGAGGCAATGAGTGGGGTCGGGGGGAGGCGATGAGTGGGGTCGGTGTGAGGCAATGAGTGGGGTCGGGGGGAGGCGATGTGGGGTCGGAGGGAGCCAATGAGTGGGGTCGGTGTGAGGCGATGAGTGGGGTCGGAGGGAGGCAATGAGTGGGGTCGGTGTGAGGCGATGAGTGGAGTCTGGGGGAGGCGATGAGTGGGGTCGGGGGGAGGCGATGAGTGGGGTCGGGGGGAGGCAATGAGTGGGGTCGGGGGGAGGCAATGAGTGGGGTCGGTGAGAGGCAATGAGTGGGGTCGGGGGGAGGCGATGAGTGGGGTCGGTGAGAGGCAATGAGTGGGGTCGGAGGGAGGCGATGAGTGGAGTCGGGGGGAGGCAATGTGTGGGGTCGGGGGGAGGCAATGAGTGGGGTCGGTGAGAGGCAATGAGTGGGGTCGGGGGGAGGCGATGAGTGGGGTCGGGGGGAGGCAATGAGTGGAGGCAGTGTGAGGCAATGAGTGGGGTCGGTGTGAGGCGATGAGTGGGGTCGGTGAGAGGCAATGAGTGGGGTCGAGGGGAGGCGATGAGTGGAGGCAGTGTGAGGCAATGAGTGGGGTCGGTGTGAGGCGATGAGTTGGGTCGGTGTGAGGCAATGAGTGGGGTCGGGTGGAGGCGATGAGTGGGGTCGGTGTGAGGCAATGAGTGGGGTCGGTGTGAGGCGATGAGTGGGGTCGGTGTGAGGCGATGAGTGGGGTCGGTGTGAGGCGATGAGTGGGGTCGGTGTGAGGCGATGAGTGGGGTCGGTTTGAGGCGATGAGGGGGGTCGGGGGGAGGCGATGAGTGGAGGCAGTGTGAGGCAATGAGTGGGGTCGGTGTGAGGCAATGAGTGGGGTCGGGGGGAGGCGATGAGTGGGGTCGGTGTGAGGCGATGAGTGGGGTCGGGGGGAGGCGATGAGTGGAGGCAGTGTGAGGCAATGAGTGGGGTCGGGGGGAGGCGATGAGTGGGGTCGGGGGGAGGCAATGAGTGGGGTCGGGGGGAGGCAATGAGTAGGGTCGGTGTGAGGCGATGAGTGGGGTCGGGGGGAGGCGATGAGTGGGGTCGGTGTGAGGCGATGAGTGGAGTCGGGGGGAGGCAATGAGTGGGGTCAGTGTGAGGCAATGAGTGGGGTCGGGGGGAGGCGATGAGTGGGGTCGGGGGGAGGCGATGAGTGGGGTCGGGGGGAGACGATGAGTGGGGTCGGGGGGAGGCGATGAGTGGGGTCGGGGGGAGGCAATGAGTGGGGTCAGTGTGAGGCGATGAGTGGGGTCGGGGGAAGGCAATGAGTGGGGTCGGAGGGAGGCGATGAGTGGGGTCGGGGGGAGGCGATGAGTGGGGTCGGTGTGAGACAATGAGTGGGGTCGGTGTGAGGCAATGAGTGGGGTCGGAGGGAGGCGATGAGTGGGGTCGGGGGGAGGCGATGAGTGGGGTCGGAGGGAGGCGATGAGTGGGGTCGGTGTGAGGCGATGAGTGGGGTCGGGGGGAGGCAATGAGTGGGGTCGGAGGGAGGCAATGAGTGGGGTCGGTGTGAGGCGATGAGTGGGGTCGGAGGGAGGCGATGAGTGGGGTCGGGGGGAGGCGATGAGTGGGGTTGGGGGGAGGCGATGAGTGGGGTCGGGGGGAGGCGATGAGTGGGGTCGGGGGGAGGCAATGAGTGGGGTCGGAGGGAGGCGATGAGTGGGGTCGGGGGGAGGCGATGAGTGGGGTCGGGGGGAGGCGATGAGTGGGGTCGGAGGGAGGCGATGAGTGGGGTCGGGGGGAGGCGATGAGTGGGGTCGGAGGGAGGCGATGAGTGGGGTCGGTGTGAGGCGATGAGTGGGGTCGGGGGAGGCGATGAGTGGGGTCGGGGGGAGGCGATGGCTGGGGTCGGGGGGAGGCAATGAGTGGGGTCGGGTGGAGGCAATGAGTGGGGTCGGTGTGAGGCGATGAGTGGGGTCGGTGTGAGGCGATGACTGGGGTCGGTGTGAGGCGATGAGTGGGGTCGGGGGGAGGCGATGAGTGGGGTCGGTGTGAGGCGATGAGTGGGGTCGGTGTGAGGCGATGAGTGGGGTCGGAGGGAGGCGATGAGTGGGGTTGGGGGGAGGCGATGAGTGGGGTCGGAGGGAGGCGATGAGTGGGGTCGGTGAGAGGCAATGAGTGGGGTCGGAGGGAGGCGATGAGTGGAGTCGGGGGGAGGCAATGTGTGGGGTCGGGGGGAGGCAATGAGTGGGGTCGGTGAGAGGCAATGAGTGGGGTCGGGGGGAGGCGATGAGTGGGGTCGGGGGGAGGCAATGAGTGGAGGCAGTGTGAGGCAATGAGTGGGGTCGGTGTGAGGCGATGAGTGGGGTCGGTGAGAGGCAATGAGTGGGGTCGAGGGGAGGCGATGAGTGGAGGCAGTGTGAGGCAATGAGTGGGGTCGGTGTGAGGCGATGAGTGGGGTCGGTGTGAGGCAATGAGTGGGGTCGGGTGGAGGCGATGAGTGGGGTCGGTGTGAGGCAATGAGTCGGGTCGGTGTGAGGCGATGAGTGGGGTCGGTGTGAGGCGATGAGTGGGGTCGGTGTGAGGCGATGAGTGGGGTCGGTGTGAGGCGATGAGTGGGGTCGGTGTGAGGCGATGAGTGGGGTCGGTGTGAGGCGATGAGGGGGGTCGGGGGGAGGCGATGAGTGGAGGCAGTGTGAGGCAATGAGTGGGGTCGGTGTGAGGCAATGAGTGGGGTCGGGGGGAGGCGATGAGTGGGGTCGGTGTGAGGCGATGAGTGGGGTCGGGGGGAGGCGATGAGTGGAGGCAGTGTGAGGCAATGAGTGGGGTCGGGGGGAGGCGATGAGTGGGGTCGGGGGGAGGCAATGAGTGGGGTCGGGGGGAGGCAATGAGTGGGGTCGGTGTGAGGCGATGAGTGGGGTCGGGGGGAGGCGATGAGTGGGGTCGGTGTGAGGCGATGAGTGGAGTCGGGGGGAGGCAATGAGTGGGGTCAGTGTGAGGCAATGAGTGGGGTCGGGGGGAGGCGATGAGTGGGGTCGGGGGGAGGCGATGAGTGGGGTCGGGGGGAGACGATGAGTGGGGTCGGGGGGAGGCAATGAGTGGGGTCAGTGTGAGGCGATGAGTGGGGTCGGGGGGAGGCAATGAGTGGGGTCGGAGGGAGGCGATGAGTGGGGTCGGGGGGAGGCGATGAGTGGGGTCGGTGTGAGACAATGAGTGGGGTCGGTGTGAGGCAATGAGTGGGGTCGGAGGGAGGCGATGAGTGGGGTCAGGGGGAGGCGATGAGTGGGGTCGGAGGGAGGCGATGAGTGGGGTCGGTGTGAGGCGATGAGTGGGGTCGGGGGGAGGCAATGAGTGGGGTCGGAGGGAGGCAATGAGTGGGGTCGGTGTGAGGCGATGAGTGGGGTCGGAGGGAGGCGATGAGTGGGGTCGGGGGGAGGCGATGAGTGGGGTCGGGGGGAGGCGATGAGTGGGGTCGGGGGGAGGCGATGAGTGGGGTCGGGGGGAGGCGATGAGTGGGGTCGGAGGGAGGCGATGAGTGGGGTCGGGGGGAGGCGATGAGTGGGGTCGGGGGGAGGCGATGAGTGGGGTCGGAGGGAGGCGATGAGTGGGGTCGGGGGGAGGCGATGAGTGGGGTCGGAGGGAGGCGATGAGTGGGGTCGGTGTGAGGCGATGGGTGGGGTCGGGGGAGGCGATGAGTGGGGTCGGGGGGAGGCGATGGCTGGGGTCGGGGGGAGGCAATGAGTGGGGTCGGGTGGAGGCAATGAGTGGGGTCGGTGTGAGGCGATGAGTGGGGTCGGTGTGAGGCGATGACTGGGGTCGGGGGGAGCCAATGAGTGGGGTCGGGGGGAGGCGATGAGTGGGGTCGGTGTGAGGCGATGAGTGGGGTCGGTGTGAGGCGATGAGTGGGGTCGGAGGGAGGCGATGAGTGGGGTTGGGGGGAGGCGATGAGTGGGGTCGGAGGGAGGCGATGAGTGGGGTCGGGGGGAGGCGATGAGTGGGGTCGGAGGGAGGCGATGAGTGGGGTCGGTGTGAGGCGATGAGTGGGGTCGGGGGGAGGCAATGAGTGGGGTTGGAGGGAGGCGATGAGTGGGGTCGGTGTGAGGCGATGAGTGGGGTCGGGTGGAGGCGATGAGTGGGGTCGGTGTGAGGCAATGAGTGGGGTCGGTGTGAGGCGATGAGTGGGGTCGGGGGAGGCGATGAGTGGGGTCGGTGTGAGGCGATGTGGGGTCGGGGGGAGGCAATGTGTGGGGTCGGTGTGAGGCGATGAGTGGGGTCGGTGTGAGGCGATGTGGGGTCGGGGGGAGGCAATGAGTGGGGTCGGTGTGAGGCGATGAGTGGGGTCGGGGGGAGGCGATGAGTGGGGTCGGGGGAGGCGATGAGTGGGGTCGGTGTGAGGCGATGAGTGGGGTCGGTGTGAGGCGATGAGTGGGGTCGGGGGGAGGCGATGAGTGGGGTCGGGGGGGGCGATGAGTGGGGTCGGGGGGAGGCAATGAGTGGGGTCGGTGTGAGGCGATGAGTGGGGTCGGTGTGAGGCGATGAGTGGGGTCGGGGGGAGGCGATGAGTGGGGTCGGTGTGAGGCGATGAGTGGGGTCGGGGGGAGGCAATGAGTGGGGTTGGAGGGAGGCGATGAGTGGGGTCGGTGTGAGGCGATGAGTGGGGTCGGGTGGAGGCGATGAGTGGGGTCGGTGTGAGGCAATGAGTGGGGTCGGTGTGAGGCGATGAGTGGGGTCGGGGGAGGCGATGAGTGGGGTCGGTGTGAGGCGATGTGGGGTCGGGGGGAGGCAATGAGTGGGGTCGGTGTGAGGCGATGAGTGGGGTCGGTGTGAGGCGATGTGGGGTCGGGGGGAGGCAATGAGTGGGGTCGGTGTGAGGCGATGAGTGGGGTCGGGGGGAGGCGATGAGTGGGGTCGGTGTGAGGCGATGAGTGGGGTCGGGGGGAGGCGATGAGTGGGGTCGGGGGAGGCGATGAGTGGGGTCGGTGTGAGGCGATGAGTGGGGTCGGTGTGAGGCGATGAGTGGGGTCGGGGGGAGGCGATGAGTGGGGTCGGGGGGGGCGATGAGTGGGGTCGGTGTGAGGCGATGAGTGGGGTCGGGGGAGGCGATGAGTGGGGTCGGTGTGAGGCGATGAGTGGGGTCGGGGGAGGCGATGAGTGGGGTCGGGGGGAGGCGATGAGTGGGGTCGGTGTGAGGCGATGAGTGGGGTCGGAGGGAGGCGATGAGTGGGGTCGGTATGAGGCGATGAGTGGGGTCGGTGTGAGGCGATGAGTGGGGTCGGGGGGAGGCGATGAGTGGGGTCGGAGGGAGGCGATGAGTGGGGTCGGGGGGAGGCGATGAGTGGGGTCGGGGGGAGGCGATGAGTGGGGTCGGAGGGAGGTGATGAGTGGGGTCGGTGTGAGGCGATGAGTGGGGTCGGGGGGAGGCGATGTGGGGTCGGGGGGAGGCAATGAGTGGGGTCGGGGGGAGGCAATGAGTGGGGTCGGAGGGAGGCGATGAGTGGGGTCGGGGGGATGCGATGAGTGGGGTCGGTGTGAGGCGATGAGTGGGGTCGGGGGGAGGCGATGAGTGGGGTCGGGGGAGGTGATGAGTGGGGTCGGGGGGAGGCGATGTTGGGTCGGGGGGAGGCGATGAGTGGGGTCGGTGTGAGGCGATGAGTTTGGTCGGGGGGAGGCGATGAGTGGGGTCGGAGGGAGGCGATGTTGGGTCGGAGGGAGGCGATGAGTGGGGTCGGGGGGAGGCGATGAGGGGTCGGAGGGAGGCGATGAGTGGGGTTGGGGGAGGCAATGAGTGGGGTCGGTGTGAGGCGATGAGTGGGGTCGGGGGGAGGCGATGAGTGGGGTCGGGGGGAGGCGATGAGTGGGGTCGGAGGGAGGCAATGAGTGGGGTTGGGGGGAGGCGATGAGTGGGGTTGGGGGGAGGCGATGAGTGGGGTTGGGGGAGGCGATGAGTGGGGTCGGTGTGAGGCGATGAGTGGGGTCGGTGTGAGGCGATGAGTGGGGTCGGGGGGAGGCGATGAGTGGGGTCGGAGGGAGGCAATGAGTGGGGTCGGGGGGAGGCGATGAGTGGGGTTGGGGGAGGCGATGAGTGGGGTCGGTGTGAGGCGATGAGTGGGGTCGGGGGGAGGCGATGAGTGGGGTCGGAGGGAGGCGATGATTGGGGTCGGAGGGAGGCGATGAGTGGGGTCGGGGGGAGGCGATGAGTGAGGTCGGAGGGAGGCAATGAGTGGGGTTGGGGGGAGGCGATGAGTGGGGTTGGGGGGAGGCGATGAGTGGGGTTGGGGGAGGCGATGAGTGGGGTCGGTGTGAGGCGATGAGTGGGGTCGGTGTGAGGCGATGAGTGGGGTCGGGGGGAGGCGATGAGTGGGGTCGGAGGGAGGCAATGAGTGGGGTCGGGGGGAGGCGATGAGTGGGGTTGGGGGAGGCGATGAGTGGGGTCGGTGTGAGGCGATGAGTGGGGTCGGGGGGAGGCGATGAGTGGGGTCGGAGGGAGGCGATGAGTGGGGTCGGAGGGAGGCAATGAGTGGGGTCGGGGGGAGGCGATGAGTCGGGTCGGGGGGAGGCGATGAGTGGGGTCGGGGGGAGGCGATGAGTGGGGTCGGAGGGAGGCGATGAGTGGTGTCGGAGGGAGGCGATGAGTGGGGTCGGGGGGAGGCGATGAGTGGGGTCGGGGGGAGGCGATGAGTGGGGTCGGGGGGAGGCGATGAGTGGGGTCGGAGGGAGGCAATGAGTGGGGTCGGGGGGAGGCGATGAGTGGGGTCGGGGGGAGGCGATGAATGGGGTCGGGGGGAGGCGATGAGTGGGGTCGGGGGGAGGCGATGAGTGGGGTCGGTGTGAGGCGATGAGTGGGGTCGGGGGGAGGCGATGAGTGGGGTCGGTGTGAGGCGATGAGTGGGGTCGGTGTGAGGCGATGAGTGGGGTCGGTGTGAGGCGATGAGTGGGGTCGGGGGGAGGCGATGAGTGGGGTCGGGGGAGGCGATGAGTGGGGTCGGGGGGAGGCGATGAGTGGGGTCGGTGTGAGGCGATGAGTGGGGTCGGAGGGAGGCGATGAGTGGGGTCGGGGGGAGGCGATGAGTGGGGTCGGTGTGAGGCGATGAGTGGGGTCGGAGGGAGGTGATGAGTGGGGTCGGGGGGAGGCGATGAGTGGGGTCGGTGTGAGGCGATGAGTGGGGTCGGAGGGAGGTGATGAGTGGGGTCGGGGGGAGGCAATGAGTGGGGTCGGTGTGAGGCAATGAGTGGGGTCAGTGTGAGGCGATGAGTGGGGTCGGGGGGGAGGCGATGAGTGGGGTCGGTGTGAGGCGATGAGTGGGGTCGGGGGGAGGCGATGAGTGGGGTCGGAGGGAGGCGATGAGTGGGGTCGGGGGGAGGCGATGAGTGGGGTCGGGGGGAGGCGATGAGTGGGGTCGGAGGGAGGCGATGAGTGGGGTCGGTGTGAGGCGATGAGTGGGGTCGGGGGGAGGCGATGAGTGGGGTCGGAGGGAGGTGATGAGTGGGGTCGGTGTGAGGCGATGTGGGGTCGGGGGGAGGCAATGAGTGGGGTCGGGGGGAGGCAATGAGTGGGGTCGGAGGGAGGCGATGAGTGGGGTCGGGGGGAGGCGATGAGTGGGGTCGGTGTGAGGCGATGAGTGGGGTCGGGGGGAGGCGATGAGTGGGGTCGGGGGAGGAGATGAGTGGGGTCGGGGGGAGGCGATGTTGGGTCGGAGGGAGGCGATGTTGGGTCGGGGGGAAGCGATGAGTGGGGTCGGGGTGAGGCGATGAGTGGGGTCGGTGTGAGGCGATGAGTGGGGTCGGGGGGAGGCGATGAGTGGGGTCGGGGGGAGGCGATGAGTGGGGTCGGAGGGAGGCGATGAGTGGGGTCGGGGGGAGGCGATGAGTGGGGTCGGAGGGAGGCGATGAGTGGGGTCGGTGTGAGGCGATGAGTGGGGTCGGGGGAGGCGATGAGTGGGGTCGGGGGGAGGCGATGGCTGGGGTCGGGGGGAGGCAATGAGTGGGGTCGGGTGGAGGCAATGAGTGGGGTCGGTGTGAGGCGATGAGTGGGGTCGGTGTGAGGCGATGACTGGGGTCGGGGGGAGCCGATGAGTGGGGTCGGGGGGAGGCGATGAGTGGGGTCGGTGTGAGGCGATGAGTGGGGTCGGTGTGAGGCGATGAGTGGGGTCGGAGGGAGGCGATGAGTGGGGTTGGGGGGAGGCGATGAGTGGGGTCGGAGGGAGGCGATGAGTGGGGTCGGGGGGAGGCGATGAGTGGGGTCGGAGGGAGGCGATGAGTGGGGTCGGGGGGAGGCAATGAGTGGGGTTGGAGGGAGGCGATGAGTGGGGTCGGTGTGAGGCGATGAGTGGGGTCGGGTGGAGGCGATGAGTGGGGTCGGTGTGAGGCAATGAGTGGGGTCGGTGTGAGGCGATGAGTGGGGTCGGGGGAGGCGATGAGTGGGGTCGGTGTGAGGCGATGTGGGGTCGGGGGGAGGCAATGAGTGGGGTCGGTGTGAGGCGATGAGTGGGGTCGGTGTGAGGCGATGTGGGGTCGGGGGGAGGCAATGAGTGGGGTCGGGGGGAGGCGATGAGTGGGGTCGGTGTGAGGCGATGAGTGGGGTCGGGGGGAGGCGATGAGTGGGGTCGGGGGAGGCGATGAGTGGGGTCGGTGTGAGGCGATGAGTGGGGTCGGTGTGAGGCGATGAGTGGGGTCGGGGGGAGGCGATGAGTGGGGTCGGGGGGGGCGATGAGTGGGGTCGGTGTGAGGCGATGAGTGGGGTCGGGGGAGGCGATGAGTGGGGTCGGTGTGAGGCGATGAGTGGGGTCGGTGTGAGGCGATGAGTGGGGTCGGGGGAGGCGATGAGTGGGGTCGGGGGGAGGCGATGAGTGGGGTCGGTGTGAGGCGATGAGTGGGGTCGGAGGGAGGCGATGAGTGGGGTCGGTATGAGGCGATGAGTGGGGTCGGTGTGAGGCGATGAGTGGGGTCGGGGGGAGGCGATGAGTGGGGTCGGAGGGAGGCGATGAGTGGGGTCGGGGGGAGGCGATGAGTGGGGTCGGGGGGAGGCAATGAGTGGGGTCGGAGGGAGGTGATGAGTGGGGTCGGTGTGAGGCGATGAGTGGGGTCGGAGGGAGGTGATGAGTGGGGTCGGGGGGAGGCGATGTGGGGTCGGGGGGAGGCAATGAGTGGGGTCGGGGGGAGGCAATGAGTGGGGTCGGAGGGAGGCGATGAGTGGGGTTGGGGGAGGCAATGAGTGGGGTCGGTGTGAGGCGATGAGTGGGGTCGGGGGGAGGCGATGAGTGGGGTCGGGGGGAGGCGATGAGTGGGGTCGGAGGGAGGCAATGAGTGGGGTTGGGGGGAGGCGATGAGTGGGGTTGGGGGGAGGCGATGAGTGGGGTTGGGGGAGGCGATGAGTGGGGTCGGTGTGAGGCGATGAGTGGGGTCGGTGTGAGGCGATGAGTGGGGTCGGGGGGAGGCGATGAGTGGGGTCGGAGGGAGGCAATGAGTGGGGTCGGGGGGAGGCGATGAGTGGGGTTGGGGGATGCGATGAGTGGGGTCGGTGTGAGGCGATGAGTGGGGTCGGGGGGAGGCGATGAGTGGGGTCGGGGGAGGTGATGAGTGGGGTCGGGGGGAGGCGATGTTGGGTCGGGGGGAGGCGATGAGTGGGGTCGGTGTGAGGCGATGAGTTTGGTCGGGGGGAGGCGATGAGTGGGGTCGGAGGGAGGCGATGTTGGGTCGGAGGGAGGCGATGAGTGGGGTCGGGGGGAGGCGATGAGTGGGGTCGGAGGGAGGCGATGAGTGGGGTTGGGGGAGGCAATGAGTGGGGTCGGTGTGAGGCGATGAGTGGGGTCGGGGGGAGGCGATGAGTGGGGTCGGGGGGAGGCGATGAGTGGGGTCGGAGGGAGGCAATGAGTGGGGTTGGGGGGAGGCGATGAGTGGGGTTGGGGGGAGGCGATGAGTGGGGTTGGGGGAGGCGATGAGTGGGGTCGGTGTGAGGCGATGAGTGGGGTCGGTGTGAGGCGATGAGTGGGGTCGGGGGGAGGCGATGAGTGGGGTCGGAGGGAGGCAATGAGTGGGGTCGGGGGGAGGCGATGAGTGGGGTTGGGGGAGGCGATGAGTGGGGTCGGTGTGAGGCGATGAGTGGGGTCGGGGGGAGGCGATGAGTGGGGTCGGAGGGAGGCGATGAGTGGGGTCGGAGGGAGGCGATGAGTGGGGTCGGGGGGAGGCGATGAGTGGGGTCGGAGGGAGGCAATGAGTGGGGTTGGGGGGAGGCGATGAGTGGGGTTGGGGGGAGGCGATGAGTGGGGTTGGGGGAGGCGATGAGTGGGGTCGGTGTGAGGCGATGAGTGGGGTCGGGGGGAGGCGATGAGTGGGGTCGGAGGGAGGCAATGAGTGGGGTCGGGGGGAGGCGATGAGTGGGGTTGGGGGAGGCGATGAGTGGGGTCGGTGTGAGGCGATGAGTGGGGTCGGGGGGAGGCGATGAGTGGGGTCGGAGGGAGGCGATGAGTGGGGTCGGAGGGAGGCGATGAGTGGGGTCGGGGGGAGGCGATGAGTCGGGTCGGGGGGAGGCGATGAGTGGGGTCGGGGGGAGGCGATGAGTGGGGTCGGAGGGAGGCGATGAGTGGGGTCGGAGGGAGGCGATGAGTGGGGTCGGGGGGAGGCGATGAGTGGGGTCGGGGGGAGGCGATGAGTGGGGTCGGAGGGAGGCGATGAGTGGGGTCGGGGGGAGGCGATGAGTGGGGTCGGGGGGAGGCGATGAGTGGGGTCGGGGGGAGGCGATGAGTGGGGTCGGTGTGAGGCGATGAGTGGGGTCGGGGGGAGGCGATGAGTGGGGTCGGTGTGAGGCGATGAGTGGGGTCGGTGTGAGGCGATGAGTGGGGTCGGTGTGAGGCGATGAGTGGGGTCGGGGGGAGGCGATGAGTGGGGTCGGGGGGAGGCGATGAGTGGGGTCGGTGTGAGGCGATGAGTGGGGTCGGAGGGAGGTGATGAGTGGGGTCGGGGGGAGGCGATGAGTGGGGTCGGTGTGAGGCGATGAGTGGGGTCGGAGGGAGGTGATGAGTGGGGTCGGGGGGAGGCGATGAGTGGGGTCGGTGTGAGGCGATGAGTGGGGTCGGAGGGAGGTGATGAGTGGGGTCGGGGGGAGGCAATGAGTGGGGTCGGTGTGAGGCAATGATTGGGTCAGTGTGAGGCGATGAGTGGGGTCGGTGTGAGGCGATGTGGGGTCGGGGGGAGGCAATGAGTCGGGTCGGGGGAGGCAATGAGTGGGGTCGGTGTGAGGCGATGAGTGGGGTCGGAGGGAGGCGATGAGTGGGGTCGGTGTGAGGCGATGAGTGGGGTCGGAGGGGAGCCAATGAGTGGGGTCGGTGTGAGGCAATGAGTTGGGTCGGGGGGAGGCGATGAGTGGGGTCGGGGGGAGGCGATGAGTGGGGTCGGAGGGAGGCGATGAGTGGGGTCGGTGTGAGGCGATGAGTGGAGGCGGTGTGAGGCGATGAGTGGGGTCGGTATGAGGCGATGAGTGGGGTCGGGGGGAGGCAATGAGTGGGGTCGGAGGGAGGCGATGAGTGGGGTCGGTGTGAGGCGATGAGTGGGGTCGGTGTGAGGCGATGAGTGGGGTCGGGGGGAGGCAATGAGTGGGGTCGGAGGGAGGCGATGAGTGGGGTCGGTGTGAGGCGATGAGTGGGGTCAGTGTGAGGCGATGAGTGGGGTCAGTGTGAGGCGATGAGTGGGGTCGGTGTGAGGCGATGAGTGGGGTCGGGGGGAGGCGATGAGTGGGGTCGGGGGGAGGCGATGAGTGGGGTCGGGGGGAGGCGATGAGTGGGGTCGGGGGGAGGCAATGAGTGGGGTCGGGGGGAGGCAATGAGTCGGGTCGGTGTGAGGCGATGAGTGGGGTCGGGGGGAGGCGATGAGTGGGGTCGGAGGGAGGCGATGAGTGGGGTCCGAGGAAGCCAATGAGTGCGGTCGGGGGGAGGCGATGAGTGGGGTTGGGGGGAGGCGATGAGTGGGGTCGGTGTGAGGCGATGAGTGGCGTCGGAGGGAGGCGATGAGTGGGGTCGGGGGGAGGCGATGTCTGCGGTCGGGGGGAGGCGATGTCTGCGGTCGGGGGGAGGCGATGAGTGGGGTCGGGGGGAGGCGATCAGGAGAGAGAGAAGGAGGGAATGAGGGGCACAGGCGGGGGTCAGAAAATCCCATGAAGGCTGCCGATAACCTTCTCTCCCTCCCAACAGCATCAACTTCAGCCACGAGTCCTCATTCCTCTGTGCGTCCAGTGACAAGGGAACCGTTCACATCTTTGCCCTGAAGGACACTAAGTTAAACCGGAGATCTGCGTGAGTGAGGGTATAGCTGCTATGTGAGTGTGGGGGGTTGTGCAGGTAGGGGGGAAATGAAAGTGGGCATTATGACCCAGGAGTGTGAGGGACTGATGCACAATGGTCCACAGTCTCCGGTGATGGACATTCCAAATGGCCGCCACCCTGGTCCACAGTCTCCGGTGATGGACATTACAAATGGCCGCCACCCTGGTCCACAGTCTCCGGTGATGGACATTCCAAATGGCCGCCACCCAGGTCCACAGTCTCCGGTGATGGACATTCCAATTGGCCGCCACCCAGGTCCACAGTCTCCGGTGATGGACATTCCAAATGGCCGCCACCCTGGTCCACAGTCTCTGGTGATGGACATTCCAAATGGCCGCCACCCAGGTCCACAGTCTCCAGTGATGGACATTACAAATGGCCGCCACCCAGGTCCACAGTCTCCGGTGATGGACATTACAAATGGCCGCCACCCAGGTCCACAGTCTCCGGTGATGGACATTACAAATGGCCACCGCCCAGGTCCACAGTCTCCGGTGATGGACATTACAAATGGCCGTCACTCAGGTCCACAGTCTCCGGTGATGGACATTACAAATGGCCGCCACCCTGGTCCACAGTCTCCGGTGATGGACATTACAAATGGCCGCCACCCAGGTCCACAGTCTCTGATGATGGACATTACAAATGGCCGCCACCCTGGTCCACAGTCTCCGGTGATGGACATTACAAATGGCCGCCACCCTGGTCCACAGTCTCCGGTGATGGACATTACAAATGGCCACCACCCAGGTCCACAGTCTCCGGTGATGGACATTACAAATGGCCGCCACCCTGGTCCACAGTCTCCGGTGATGGACATTACAAATGGCCGCCACCCATGTCCACAGTCTCCGGTGATGGACATTACAAATGGCCGCCACCCTGGTCCACAGTCTCCGGTGATGGACATTACAAATGGCCGCCACCCAGGTCCACAGTCTCCAGTGATGGACATTACAAATGGCCGCCACCCTGGTCCACAGTCTCCGGTGATGGACATTACAAATGGCCGCCACCCAGGTCCACAGTCTCCGGTGATGGACATTACAAATGGCCGCCACCCTGGTCCACAGTCTCCGGTGATGGACATTACAAATGGCCGCCACCCAGGTCCACAGTCTCCAGTGATGGACATTACAAATGACCGCCACCCTGGTCCACAGTCTCCGGTGATGGACATTACAAATGGCCGCCACCCAAGTCCACAGTCTCCGGTGATGGACATTACAAATGGCCGCCACTCTGGTCCATAGTCTCTGGTGATGAACATTGCAAATGGCCGCCACCCTGGTCCACCGACTGTGGTGAAGGACATTGCAAAGGGGCTTTTCACAGTAACTTCATTGCAGTGTTAATGTAAACCTACTTGTGACAATAAAGATTATTAAAATTAAATGGCCGCCCCTCTGGACATGTGACTTTATGATTTGTTTGAACAGGCTGGCGCGAGTGGGCAAAGTGGGCCCGGTCATTGGCCAGTACGTGGATTCGCAGTGGAGCTTGGCCAGTTTCACTGTGCCCGCCGAGTGCGCCTGCATCTGCGCCTTCGGGAAGAATATGTCGAAAAACGTCAACTCTGTCATAGGTACGTGGGCTGGAAAAACGGGGTTCGAGGCTGGGGAGTGGGGAAAGGAGTTCCGGTCGGGGAGGGGAAACGGGGTTCGAGGTGTGGAGGGGGAAATGGGTTTCGGGGAGGGGGAAACGGGGTTTGAGACGCGGGAGGGGGAATTGGGGATCGAGGTGGCGGAAGGAGGGAGCAGTGACGCGCGGACTCACAGAACCGGAGCAGTAGGGCGGCCCCTCGAGCATGTTGCACGGATCGAAAAGATCGTGGCCACTCTCAGTTGGGACATGACGAAGGACTGGGGGGGGGCGACTGGGTTGTAAATTGGGTAAGGAGTCGAGGGGTGGAGTGGTGGGGGGGGGGGGGAGGGGGGGGGGGGGAGGCGGTGACGGTGGGGGCCAGGATGTTCCAGTTAAAGAGACCCAAACATAAGACTCACCTTCATTTGAGCCCACTGGCCTGACTGATCTGGTGGCTGCGATTAGACTGCGGGGTAGTCACTGAGCAGAGGGAAAGTGTGAGGAGAAGGCAGAGAGCGTGAGGGTTGAATGGGCGGCAATTTCTCATCCTAATGCCGGCGCGTCAATCCGCTCCCTCCTAACCTATCTCTCTCTGTCTCGGTCTCTCTACAGCGATATGTGTTGATGGGACATTTCACAAATATGTCTTCACCCCAGACGGCAACTGTAATCGCGAGGCGTTCGACGTTTACCTGGACATCTGCGATGACGACGATTTCTAACAACTCTGCCCACTCCCCTCAAATTTAACCCCCTCCCAACCCCACCCTCTGCCAAAAGCCCTCCCCCAACATCGCACTCAGTGAGGGGGCTTTACTCTATATCTAACCCCGTGCTGTACCTGTCCTGGGAGTGTTTGATGGGGACAGTGTAGAGGGAGCTTTACTCTGTATCTTACCCCGTGCTGTACCTGTCCTGGGAGTGTTTGATGGGGACAGTGTAGAGGGAGCTTTACTCTGTATCTAACCCCGTGCTGTACCTGTCCTGGGAGTGTTTGATGGGGACAGTGTAGAGGGAGCTTTACTCTGTATATACCCCGTCCTGTACCTGTCCTGGGAGTGTTTGACGGGGACAGTGTAGAGGGAGCTTTACTCTGTATCTAACTACGTACTGTACCTGTCCTGGGAGTGTTTGATAGGGACAGTGTAGAGGGCGCTTTACTCTGTCTCTAACCACGTACTATACCTGTCCTGGGAGTGTTTGATAAGGACAGTGTAGAGGGCGCTTTACCCTGTGTCTAACCCTGTGCTGTACCTGTCCTGGGAGAGTTTGATATGGACAGTGTAGAGGGCGCTTTACTCTGTGTCTAACCCTGTGCTGTACCTGTCCTGGGAGAGTTTGATAGGGACAGTGTAGAGGGAGCTTTACTCTGTATCTAACCCCGTGCTGTACCTGTCCTGGGAGTGTTTGATGGGGACAGTGTAGAGGGAGCTTTACTCTGTATCTAACCCCGTGCTGTACCTGTCCTGGGAGTGTTTGATGGGGACAGTGTAGAGGGAGCTTTACTCTGTATCTAACCCTGTGTTGTACCTGTCCTGGGAGTGTTTGATGGGGACAGTGTAGAGGGAGCTTTACTCTGTATCTAACCCTGTGTTGTACCTGTCCTGGGAGTGTTTGATGGGGACAGTGTAGAGGGAGCTTTACTCTGTATCTAACCCCGTGCTGTACCTGTCCTGGGGGTGTTTGATGGGGACAGTGTAGAGGGAGCTTTACTCTGTATCTAACCCCGTGCTGTACCTGTCCTGGGGGTGTTTGATGGGGACAGTGTAGAGGGAGCTTTACTCTGTATCTAACCCCGTGCTGTACCTGTCCTGGGAGTGTTTGATGGGGTCAGTGTAGAGGGAGCTTTACTCTGTATCTAACCCATTGCTGTACCTGTCCTGGGAGTGTTTGATGGGGACAGTGTAGAGGGAGCTTTACTCTGTATCTAACCCCGTGCTGTACCTGTCCTGGGAGTGTTTGATGGGGACAGTTTAGAGGGAGCTTTACTCTGTATCTAACCCCGTGCTGTACCTGTCCTGGGAGTGTTTGATGGGGTCAGTGTAGAGGGAGCTTTACTCTGTATCTAACCCCGTGCTGTACCTGTCCTGGGAGTGTTTGATGGGGACAGTGTAGAGGGAGCTTTACTCTGTATCTAACCCCGTGCTGTACCTGTCCTGGGAGTGTTTGATGGGGACAGTGTAGAGGGAGCTTTACTCTGTTTCTAACCCCGTGCTGTACCTGTCCTGGGAGTGTTTGATGGGGGCAGTGTAGAGGGAGCTTTACTCTGTATCTAACCCCATGCTGTACCTGTCCTGGGAGTGTTTGATGGGGACAGTGTAGAGGGAGCTTTACTCTGTATCTAACCCCGTGCTGTCCCTGTCCTGGGAGTGTTTGATGGGGACAGTGTAGAGGGAGCTTTACTCTGTATCTAACCCCGTGCTGTACCTGTCCTGGGAGTGTTTGATGGGGACAGTGTAGAGGGAGCTTTACTCTGTATCTACCCCCGTGCTGTACCTGTCCTGGGAGTGTTTGATGGGGACAGTGTAGAGGGAGCTTTACTCTGTATCTAATCCCGTGCTGTACCTGTCCTGGGAGTGTTTGATGGGGACAGTGTAGAGGGAGCTTTACTCTGTATCTAACCCCGTGCTGTACCTGTCCTGGGAGTGTTTGATGGAGACAGTGTAGAGGGAGCTTTACTCTGTATCTAACCCCGTGCTGTACCTGTCCTGGGAGTGTTTGATGGGGACAGTGTAGAGGGAGCTTTACTCTGTATCTAACCCCGTGCTGTACCTGTCCTGGGAGTGTTTGATGGGGACAGTGTAGAGGGAGCTTTACTCTGTATCTACCCCCGTGCTGTACCTGTCCTGGGAGTGTTTGATGGGGACAGTGTAGAGGGAGCTTTACTCTGTATCTACCCCCGTGCTGTACCTGTCCTGGGAGTGTTTGATGGGGACAGTGTACAGAAAGGGTCGTTGACGTTTCAGAAATTGTTAAGTTTGACTTAAATTGAAGGGTTTGCCTGAAGGTGATACATTTTAACGTTTATTAAGCCTCAATAGATATTTAAAGTTGTTGTATGTAAAGCTAAGTACAGTTTATCAAATACTTGAGGTTCGTTTAAAATTAAATTAAAGTGCGTTATCTTATCAGTTTGGTGTGAACCTTGACCTTCCTTTCTTGAGGTGTGTTTCCCGATGTCCTCCGTGTGGATTTGGCTGGGTTTAGCTGCACACGGGATTCCGAGTGGGATGGAGGGCGGGCTTCCGGGGTGAAAATGCCTGTCCATATTGGGATGCACGTCCACATTTCGTGAAGCTTTGCGAACATAACCGCTTGTGACCGAGATGGGGGAAGTGCTCTGTCTGTCTCTGTTAAGGGCCAGGGTTTAGAGAACCACAAAGTGTATCATGGAGTTCACCTGACCCACAACCTTTCCTAGATTGTGGTATGGGGCGCACACGGCCCACTCTACAGGTGTGATACAGCAGAGATCTACAGTACTTTTAAATTAAAATAATGCTAATTTATTAAACCCGTTAACACTTTATAAATCCACAGTAAACATCGAAACAACTATCAACACCAATAAATCCCCAAAGAATAGAGTACTCGATAGATAACCCTTAATAAATTCCCAAACAACATCCGGAAGACAAAAGACCCTTTTTAACACAGAGATCAGGTTTAAGTTCTCTACTGAGAGCAGTCAGCACTTTGAAATCACCCAATTGATCTGGAGACAGTCTTTAGATTGCAGAGAGAGATCCTTGTACAGCTGCTTGCTTTGCCTGCAGCTATCCAGCTCTGAAAATGAAACTAAAACACACCCTGCAGCAAACAACCTAAAATGAAAGTAAGAAACTTAGAGCCCAGCTCCACCCACTCTCTGACATCACTGCAGTAATAAACACCCATTTCTTAAAGGTACTCTCACTACAGATATTTATATACGCACCCATTTATAAACATACGATTCTTAAAAGTACTCTCACATGACAATTGCTCCTTAATTGGAAAAAAATTAATTGGGTGCTCTAAATTTATTTATTTTTTTAAACCTCGGACGAGCCCCCAATTTTATTCCGATTCCAGACCAGACCTCAACAATTTATTTTAATTTTGTAAGAGTGTGAGGAAAGGATACTTCGCTCCAGGAGTGATTTCACAAAGAAATAGGAATAGGGTTTATTAAAACAAACATTATTACTAACACAGTATTCAAATATTTTCTGTCATGTGAGAGTACCTTTAAGAAATGGGTGTTTAAGAAATGTACCTTTAAGAAATGGGTGTTTATCAGTGATGTCAGAGTGTGGGTGGAGCTGGGCTGTCTGTCAGCTTTTTACATTCGTTTTAGGCTGTTTGCTGCAGGGTGTTTTAGTTTTGTTTTCAGTGTTGGAGCTGAAGCCAGACAGAGCAGCTGTACTGCTGTTCTCTCTGCCATGAAAAGACTATCTCTTGATCATTTGGTGAATTCAGAATTATAAATGTTCTCAGTAGTAAATGTAAACCTAACGTGCTTCTGTTAAAAGGTGCTTCTTTTGTCTTCTGGATGTTGTTATTAAGCATTACTTAATGTTGTATTCTTTGGGGGTTGTATTTGAATTGATGGTTGCTAAGATGTTCACTCTGTTTTAAAAAGGTTAACTTGAGTTCATAGAATAAACATTGTTTTGCTTTAAAAAAATATTTTTCCATTTCTGCTGTACCACACCTGTAGAGTGGGCCGTGTGCTCCCCACACCACAATCTATTAAACGTTGTGGGTCAGGTGAACTCCATGATACACTTGGGGTATGTGCAACAGGGCAAGGTTTTCAATTGGGGGAAGGGTAAATACGATGTTGTCAGACAAGAATTGAAGTGCATAAGTTGGGAACATAGGCTGGCAGGGAAGGACACAAGTGAAATGTGGAACTTGTTCAAGGAACAGGTGCTACATGTCCTTGATATGTATGTCCCTGTCAGGCAGGGAAGAGATGATCGAGTGAGGGAACCATGGTTGACAAGAGAGGTTGAATGTCTTGTTAAGAGGAAAAAGGTGACTTATGTACGGCTGAGGAAACAAGGTTCAGACAGGGCATTGGAGGGATACAAGATAGCCAGGAGGGAACTGAAGAAAGGGATGAGGAGAGCTAAGAGAGGGCATGAACAATCTTTGGCGGGTAGGATCAAGGAAAACCCCAAGGCCTTTTACACATATGTGAGAAATATGAGAATGACTAGAGCGAGGGTAGGTCCGATCAAGGACAGTAGCGGGAGATTGTGTATTGAGTCTGAAGAGATAGGAGAGGTCTTGAACGAGTACTTTTCTTCTGTATTTACAAATGAGAGGGGCGATATTGTTGGAGAGGACAGTGTGAAACAGATTGGTAAGCTCGAGGAAATACTTGTTAGGAAGGAAGATGTGTTGGGCATTTTGAAAAACTTGAGGATAGACAAGTCCCCCGGGCCTGACGGGATAGATCCAAGGATTCTATGGGAAGCAAGAGATGAAATTGCAGAGCCGTTGGCAATGATCTTTTCGTCCTCACTGTCAACAGGGGTGGTACCAGGGGATTGGAGAGTGGCGAATGTCGTGCCCCTGTTCAAAAAAGGGACTAGGGATAACCCTGGGAATTACAGGCCAGTTAGTCTTACTTCGGTGGTAGGCAAAGTAATGGAAAGGGTACTGAAGGATAGGATTTCTGAGCATCTGGAAAGACACTGCTTGATTAGGGATAGTCAGCACGGATTTGTAAGGGGTAGGTCTTGCCTTACAAATCTTATTGAATTCTTTGAGGAGGTGACCAAGCATGTGGATGAAGGTAAAGCAGTGGATGTAGTGTACATGGATTTTAGTAAGGCATTTGATAAAGTTCCCCATGGTAGGCTTATGCAGAAAGTAAGGAGGCATGGGATAGTGGGAAATTTGGCCAGTTGGATAACGAACTGGCTAACCGATAGAAGTCAGAGAGTGGTGGTGGATGGCAAATATTCAGCCTAGATCCCAGTTACCAGTGGCGTACCGCAGGGATCAGTCCTGGGTCCTCTGCTGTTTGTGATTTTCATTAATGACTTGGATGAGGGAGTTGAAGGGTGGGTCAGTAAATTTGCAGACGATACGAAGATTGGTGGAGTTGTGGATAGTAAGGAGGGCTGTTGTCGGCTGCAAAGAGACATAGATAGGATGCAGAGCTGGGCTGAGAAGTGGCAGATGGAGTTTAACCCTGAAAAGTGTGAGGTTGTCCATTTTGGAAGGACAAATATGAATGTGGAATACAGGGTTAACGGTAGAGTTCTTGGCAATGTGGAGGAGCAGAGAGATCTTGGGGTCTATGTTCATACATCTTTGAAAGTTGCCACTCAAGTGGATAGAGCTGTGAAGAAGGCCTATGGTGTGCTCGCGTTCATTAACAGAGGGATTGAATTTAAGAGCCGTGAGGTGATGATGCAGCTGTACAAAACTTTGGTAAGGCCACATTTGGAGTACTGTGTACAGTTCTGGTCGCCTCATTTTAGGAAGGATGTGGAAGCTTTGGAAAAGGTGCAAAGAAGATTTACCAGGATGTTGCCTGGAATGGAGAGTAGGTCTTACGAGGAAAGGTTGAGGGTGCTAGGCCTTTTCTCATTAGAACGGAGAAGGATGAGGGGCGACTTGATAGAGGTTTATAAGATGATCAGGGGAATAGATAGAGTAGACAGTCAGAGACTTTTTCCCCGGGTGGAACAAACCATTACAAGGGGACATAAATTTAAGGTGAAAGGTGGAAGATATAGGAGGGATATCAGAGGTAGGTTCTTTACCCAGAGAGTAGTGGGGGCATGGAATGCACTGCCTGTTGAAGTAGTTGAGTCGGAAACATTAGGGACCTTCAAGCAGCTATTGGATAGGTACATGGATTACGGTTAAATGATATAGTGTAGATTTATTTGTTCTCAAGGGCAGCACGGTAGCATTGTGGATAGCACAATTGCTTCACAGCTCCAGGGTCCCAGGTTCGATTCCGGCTTGGGTCACTGACTGTGCGGAGTCTGCACGTCCTCCCCGTGTCTGCGTGGGTTTCCTCCGGGTGCTCCGGTTTCCTCCCACAATCCAAAGATGTGCGGGTTAGGTGAATTGGCCAATGATAAATTGCCCTTAATGTCCAAATTGCCCTTGGTGTTGGGTGAAGGTGTTGAGTTTGGGTAGGGTGCTCTTTCCAAGAGCCGGTGCAGACTCAAAGGGCCGAATGGCCTCCTTCTGCACTGTAAATCCAATGATAATCTATGATTAATCTAGGACAAAGGTTCGGCACAACATCGTGGGCCGAAGGGCCTGTTCTGTGCTGTATTTTCTATGTTTCTATGTAATCCCTGGCCCATAACACTTCAACATCACACCTGGAAATAGCTTACAATTACTCCTTAAGCAATGCTACATGACACTGAATACAATATCCTTAATTGCTATCTTTATTTTCACTTAAACAACAAGGAACTGGACCATCTCAGCTCTCAATCCACCTTTCATATGTGTTATGGGCCAGGGATTAGAGAACCCCAAAGTGTATCATGGAGTTCACCTGACCCACGACGTTTACTAGATTGTGGTATGGGGCGCACACGGCCCACTCTCCAGGTGTGATGCAATAGAGCTCTACAGTACTTTTAAATTAAAACAATGTTTATTTATGAAACCAGTTAACACTTTATAAACCCACAGTAAACATCTTAACAACTATCAACACCAATCATCCCCACAGATACAATATTCTATAAGTAAATCTTAATCTTTCCTTATTAACATCCATAAGACAAAAGACCCTTTTTAACACAGAGATCAGGTTTAAATTCACTACTGAGAGCAGTCAGCACTTTGAAATCACCCAATTGATCTGGAGACAGTCTTTAGATTGCAGAGAGATCCTTATACAGCTGCTTGCTTTGCCTGCAGCTATCCAGCTCTCAAAACAAAACTAAATACACCCTGTAGCAAACAGCCTAAAACGAAAGTAAAGCAGACAGACAGCCCAGCTCCACCCACACTCTAACATCACTGATAAACAGCCATTTCTTAAAGGTACATCCACTACAGATATTTTTATAAACACCTATTTCTTAAAGGTACTCTCACATGACATATGTTAAGAGACTGTTGTAAAACCCTTTTCGTCTGCCCTGTGTTCTCCTATCAATCCCCCCCCCCCCCCCCCGCTGCCTGTTCTGGTTCAACTGCTACAACGTTGCTACATTATCTGAGATTTCTGTTTAAATTACAGATTTTAGGCAGAGTTGGAACCCCCATCGTGATGGACCAAGCCAAGACATCCCCTTCAAGTTCTGTGGTAGAACCGGTGATGATGATTTGATACACTTGGCAAGCAGCCAATCGGAAATGTACAGTTTCCGGTGGGGGCCTGTGGTTGGTGGGGCGAGACAGAAAGTTCCAGAAAGGAAGGTGGATCTGGTGAAGAGTTCCACATTATTTTGGGTGTGTGGTGTGAAGAGATCTGGGCATGAGGCAGGTTTTAAATCTCTGCCGGATGATTTAGGGAGGTTTCTACAACCTACGGTTTCTGATTAGGAGATCACTAGGCAGCAAAGAACAATCTCATTACTATTAATCCCTTTTTCAGTTTAAACCTTCCACCCCCCCCCTCCCATTCCCACCGTGTGTGTGTCTGGATTGAGGGTGGGTTTGGGATTAGGTAGATTGTTAGACCACTGTTCTGTTATTCATATATTCATCTTTTCCTCATGTTGTTAACATGTTTACTTATAAATCTGGTGTCAGCATCTCATTACAGCAGTCTGGGCCAAATCGCTAAGTGAATAAGAATTATTTGTTAATTCATTTATTTTGCGACCCTGGGTCGAGGGGGCTGGATCTGACTGCACGCTCGCCCAGGGTGGTGTGACACATACCAATGGCGCAGAGGAATACTTGCTTTACCGAGTTATTCTTTGAGAAAGAGATCTCTCGACACTGCTTTACAGAAAAGATCTGACTCCTGTCAGACCCATGCAGAAACTCTGGCTGGATGTCCTCAGACAAGTCTGCATTGCTTCAAATACAGTTCATCTCTTTCAACTGACTTACGATAAGAAGTGAACAGTCTCACTATGCACAGAGCAGCACGGTAGCATTGTGGATAGCACAATTGCTTCACAGCTCCAGGGTCCCAGGTTCGATTCCGGCTTAGGTCACTGTCTGTGCGGAGTCTGCACATCCTCCCCGTGTGTGCGTGGGTTTCCTCCGGGTGCTCTGGTTTCCTCCCACAGTCCAAAGATGTGCAGGTTAGGTGGATTGGCCATGATAAATTGCCCTTAGTGTCCAAAATTGCCCTTAGTGTTGGGTGGGGTTACTGGGTTATGGGGATAGGGTGGAGGTGTTGACCTTGGGTAGAGTGCTCTTTCCAAGAGCCGGTGCAGACTCGATGGGCCAGGTGGCCTCCTTCTGCACTGTAAATTCTATGATAATCTATGAGAGCTCCAGACAGCTCAGAACTAAACTGAAAAACGCTTCCTCAAAAAGCCTGATGTCTTAGATGCATCCAGCAATTACATCATAGCACCAGGCTGGAAATGAATGCAGGGAATCACCTCAATCAAAACAAAATTGCATCAGCTCAAGCTTTTTACGATGGTTAATTGCATCTCTGGCTCTAAACTAAGAATCTTTTAAAACATGATTTCAGCAGTCAAACACACACTAACATAGGCTTTTAACCCTTCACCAAATACTTAGAATATTTCTGAAATCCTTACATTCATCACAACATACAGTACAAAATATAATATTGACTCTTTCTAAATACCCGAACACACACTCGTGCAGTGAGGCACTCCCTAAGCACTGACCCTCCGACGACGACGCACTCCAATCAACTTTGTGCATGTGAGTCGCTATCGTTCGCTTTGAAGAATCGGCGGGGCGGTGACGGTGCACCTGAAGGTTCTCTCACTTGAGGGGGAGAACTTTCCCTGGTGATGGCCCGCCTTCGCATTGTCGAAATCGTGTTGCCACGGTGTGTCGTCCATCCTGAGTGGTACGGGACCCAGGGCGTCCCTGAGCCCAGCCCTGGCGAGAAGTGAGAATGAGTTCCTGATTTGCAAGCAAGCTGTCGGATTCGATGGAGAACTCAGCCACCCGCCCCCCCCCCCCCCCCCGTCTTCGAGTCTGGTGGTTGGTCTGGCGCACCGATTGGTGCCTTATTGTCCTATTCCCGCTGCTTGTGCTGCAGGAGGTGGAGGTGGCCGGGCCGGTCGAATCATTCCCAAAACACTCTCCTCCCGGGGCTGGGGCCTCTATCCTGTCTGCCCCTCGGTCTCTGGCTGGGCGATACAATCTAATTGTTATGGGCCAGGGTTTAGAGAACCCTACAGTGTATCATGGAGTTCACCTGACCCAAGACTTTTACTAGATTGTGGTATGGGGAGCACACGGCCCACTCGACAGGTGTGGTGCAGCAGGAATTTAAAAGTAATTTTTAAAGCAAAACAATGTTTATTCTATGAACTCAGTTAACCATTTTAAAACATACAGTGAACATCTTAGCAACCATCAATTCAAATACACCCCCCACAAAGAATACAACACTCTTAAGTAATCCTTAAACTTTCCTTTTAACATCCATGAGACAAAAATCCTTTTAACAGAAGCACATCAGGTTTAAATTCTCTACTGAGAGCAGTTATCACTCTGAATTCACCAAATTCACTATCTCGAGATAGTCTTTAGATGGCAGAGAGATCAAAATTACACCTTTAGCTGGATTCAGCTCCAACACTAAAACGAAACCAAAAAACACAGACACACCCAAGCTTTTCTCAAAGCGAAACTAAAAAGCAGAGCCAGAGCTCAGCTCCACCCACACTCTGACATCACTGCAGCCACTTGAGCAGACAAACATTTCTTAAAGTGACATGCCCATGACACCTCCCCCCCCCCCCCCCCAAGAGAACAAAACCCATCAACTTCAAGATGGTTTCATTTTTCACCTTTTCACTATCCTTTAAGAAATGCAGACAGTAAATATACTTTTTTGTTTAAAAAAACAACACACACAAACAGGCATAATAACATTTCAGTTCTTCTTCCTGTAACTCATCATCACATTCTTGACAAAGCATCGGCTATCATGTTTTCTCATCCTGCCACATGTATTATCGAAACAGTCTTGCATTGTTATTCCGGAATCGCGCCAAAAATGTCACCGGATTATGATCAGTACAGATAATTGTGTCTGACGGATTGCTGGTCACATAAATTTGAAAATGTTGCAAAGCCAGCACCAAGCTCAAAGTCTCTTCTCAATCGTGGAATAGTTCTGGTGAGAATTCAATTTTTTGAAAAACAACCAATAGGCCGCTCTAGCCCTTCGTCGTTGTCTTGTAGAAGCACCGCACCTACACCCACATCGCTCGCATAAACAGACACTTTGAAGGGTTTGGTATAATTTGGAATGGCTAACACAGGAGCAGTGGTTAACACAGTCTTCAGGCCGTCAAATGCCTGTTGACACTCCGCTGTCCACTGAAATTTTCGACGTTTCTTCAGCAAGTCCGTCAGTGGAGCGACCACACTACAAGGATTTTACACAAATGTTTGATCGAATTTTACACAACTGTTTGATCGAATCCACTCATGCCAAGAAATCGCATTATTTCCCTTCGTCTCGAGGGTATTGGAAACTCCTCAATAACTGTTGGTTTCACATCCTGTGTGACCATTCGACCCTGTCCGATTGTATGGCCAAGGAAAGTGACTTGGGCTTTCCCAGATTCACTTTTGGCTCGGTTTACCACCAAACCCGTTTCCTGAAGTCGATCGAATAACTCCATCAGATGTTTTAAATGTTCTGTCCATGTCTGGCTGAAAATGACCAGATCGTCGATGTATACCGCACAACTGGGTAATCCTGAAACAACTTTGTTAGTTAACCGTTGAAATGTTGCTGGGGCGTTTTTCATGACAAATGGCATAACTTTGAATTGGTATATACCATCTGGAGTCACAAAAGCTGAAATCTCCTTCGCCCTGTCGGATAAAGGTACCTGCCAGTAACCTTTTGAGTAAATCCAATTTGGAAATACAAGCTGATTGTCCCATTTTCTCAATTCAATCCTCCAAACATGGGATAGGATAAGAGTCTGTTCTTGTAACTGCATTAACCTTTCTATAGTCCACACACAATGGTTGGGTACCGTCTGGTTTAGGCACCATCACTATGGGTGAGCTCCATTGGCTGCAACCCACTTCAATTATGCCATTTTTAAGCATACTCTCAATCTCTTTGTTAACCTGTGCCAATTTTAAAGGATTAAGTCTATATGGATGTATAGATAGGAACAGCATTTTCCACATCTACATCATGTAAAGCCATTTTAGTACTTCCCAATTTATCTCCACAAACTTGCCCATGTGATATCAATAACTCTTTCAGGTCAGTTCGTTTTTCCTCTGGAAGGTAACTCAACAATTTCTCCCAATTTTTAAGAACATCCTCGTTTTCCAATTTAATTTGAGGGATGTCAAATTCACAGTCATCTGGATTTGGTTCGTCACTTTGAGTTAGAACCATTAAAACCTCCTTTTTCTCTCCTTCCCTTTCAAAGTACCTTTTAAGCATATTCACATGACACACTCGGGGAGTTTTCCTTCTATCTGGCGTTCTTACCACATAATTCACCTCACTTAATTTCAATCTGATGTAGCCACCTGAGTTGGCCACTTCCCGACTTGAAATGGAGAAGCGCAAAGGCTGAAGGGAAATTCAGCCAACACAGGCAAAGACTATCAAATACAGAGATCATGTATATTGGAACCTGCAAAACAACCAGATGGCACCGAAACCAGCAGCCATCTGTATATAATGTAGCAGCCATCTACATAGTAATGTGCGGTTCCCAGGCACAATGGCAACAGTTAAGGTAAACAAAGCCAAGCCAGACTCCAGCAGAAGCCAAGACAAAGGAAGGCCGACGGACACTTAGGACCGCCCAGCGATCAGGGAACCGCTCCAGCATTGGAGAAATCGATCCAAGTGATCGGAAAGTAGTCCAATCACTTGGAACCAGGTACGGGGTCCGCCCCAAAGGGCGGGAAGCCCCTGCGGACTATAAAGGAGAGCCCCCAAGTTCAATTCGTCCTTCTTGGCAGGGTCACTCAGCAATTTGAACCAACCCTTGACAGTGACCTGCCTCGCTGCCGCCAACCAAGTAAGTCTCCAGTCAACGCTCGCCATGAGATAGGCGTTCCGAGCTACCAGTCCATACCAGCTTTTGAATCCTGCAGACTCAGGACCTGAACGAAAGGCCATTTGTTTCCCTGACCTGGTGGGCCAGTCCAAAGCTAAGTATAGGCCTTGTAGTGATAGGAATAGCCTAGAAAGTAGAGTTTATGCATGAGTAGTGATTTACTGTGTATAATAAATGTGTTTTGATTTGAATCTTACTAATTGGTGTGTTGAGTTATTGGTCATTACTTGAACTTGAACCTCGTGGCAGTATTATAAAGATACCTGGTGACTCTAGAGCAAAGGTTAAACAAACAGAGCAAATTACGAATTAAGAGCCAACCAAAAGTTAGCAACACTGATAAGGTACACAAAACCTAGATTTTAAAGGTTCACCTACCGCTGGTAACACTAAAACTTTATCTCCACTGGCAAAACTACGAACTTTTGAGTTCTTGTCCTCTACCCGTTTCATCACATGTTGTGCAATTTTTAAATGCTGTCTAGCCAATTCACCTGCGCTATTTAATCGTTCCCTAAAATTTGACACGTAATGTAAGTTCTGATTTCTCACTCACCAATTTTTCCTTAATCAATTTAAGTGGTCCTCTTACCTCATAACCAAATATTAGTTCAAAAGGACTGAATTTGGTTGGCTCATTAGGTGCATCCCTAATTGCAAACAGAACAAATGGAATTCCTTTATCCCCAATCCTCTGGATAATCTTGACAATAAGCCCTCAACATTGTCTTTAATGTCTGATGCCACCTTGCTAATGCTCCCTGCGATTCTAGATGGTACGCAGTTGATTTAAATTGTTTTATTCCTAAGCTATCCATGACTTCTTTGAATAACTTTGAGGTAAAATTTGATCCTTGATCAGATTGTATTTCTGTGGGTAGTCCATATCCAGTAAAGAATTTAAGTAACTCCTCCACAATCTTTTTAGCTGTAATATTACGTACTGGAATGACCTCTGGAAACCTAGTAGACACATCCATTGTAGTCAAAAGATATTGATTCCCACTTTTTGTTTTAGGAAGCGATCCTACGCAATCACTTAGGACCCTTGTAAAAGGTTCTTCAAATGCTGGAATGGGTATTAAGGGCGCTGGTTTTATCACTGCTTGAGGTTTCCCTATCACTTTACATGTGTGACATGATTGACAAAGTTTAACGACATCTTTATGCTATTTTAGCTTGAGTTTACCTTACTCCCAAATGACCACCCACTGGTACCTCATGTACAACTCGCAACACCTCCTTTCTATACCTACCGGCAATACTACTTGATGAACTTCTGCCCACTTTTCATCCGCCTGCATATGTACAGGTCTCCATTTTCTCATCAAGACATCACTTTTACGGTAATAACACTCTGGTATACATGCAGATTCCTCTTCCGTGGATGCTTTCTGATACATCCGGTTTATTTCTACATCTTTCTGTTGTAACTCCGCCAATTTTCCTAAACTAAAAATATCCACCTCATCCTCCACCTGTTCTTGTTCTTTTTCAACCATCTGATCAAAAATCGTTTCTGATAATTGCACTTCAACTTCATCTTCACTCTTTGATTTCTCCTCTTGTCTTAACCTGTGACTTTGCGACCTTGTTACTACACAATCCGGAAAAATCCCAGGATATTCGTCCTTCAACACTTCAGTTGTCTGATTTTTGACTGGCTTATCAACCACAGTAGGCATCACTCCCACCTGCGATCCAGCTATATCATCACCCAAGATAAAATGTATTCCTGGACAAGATAGTTTCTCTATTACTCCTACTTACCACTTCACCACTCTTCACTGGACTTTCCAACCATACCTTATATATTGGAACACTACTCTTCGCACCCTGAATTCCACATATTACCACCTTTTCTGGCAACATTCCTCCCAAACTACATAACTCCTCATCTCTTACCATCAAAGATTGACTTGCTCCTGTATCTCTTAAAATTGTGACTTCTTTACCTGCTCCTCCTGATACACATGAGTAAACTTTACCCACACAAGTAAATTCTTTAAAGAGATCTGGCACCTTCTTATCAATCACCTCTTGATCAGGCTGTACAATCTTTTGCACCTCCTTCGCTTCACTTGGGCTTTCCTTTCCCACTTTAACAAACCCCACTGTCTTATCCTATTTTACCACATCAGCCTTCCCAGTGCTTTTCTTCAACCACCAACACTGTGACTTTACACGGCCTAGCTTATTACAGTGAAAACATTTGAAACTTTTCATGTCTCTTCCACCCTCCTGGATTTCTTTTTTAGTCTGAGGTACACTCTCCTTATTATCTCCCATCAGATCACCTTTACCCTTACCACTTGAGTATTTCTCATGTCCCCAGTTTCTATCCCTCACAGGCATAATCATCTGCCATTTCTGCTGCTAACCTCACAGTTTTAACCCTCTGCTCTTCCACATGAGTTCTCACAACATCAGGAATTGAATTTTTAAACTCCTCCAAAAGTATAATTTCTCTGAGAGTTTCATATGTTTGGACTATTTTCAAAGCCCTTATCCACCTATCAAAATTACTCTGTTTGGTCCTTTCAAACTCCATGTGTGTTTGACCAAATTCTTTCCTTAAATTTCTAAATCTTTGTCTGTAGGCTTCAGGCACTAGTTCATATGCACCCAAGATGGATTTTTTCACCTCCTCATACGTCCCAGATACCCCCTCCGATAGTGATGCAAACACTTCACTTGCCCTACCTACCAGCTTTGTTTGAAACAGTAACACCCACATGTCCTGTGGCCACTTCATTTGTTTAGCTACCTTCTCAAATGAAATGAAAAAGGCTTCAACCTCCTTCTCATCAAACCTTGGCACTGCGTGGACATATTTACATAGATCCCCACCAAGCCTTCGACTATGACACTCTTTCTCATTATCCTCATCACTATCCTCCAACTGTACGTTTCCCTTTACGTCTGCCAATTTTAACTGATTGTCATGTTTCATGCCCATTTTCTGAAGTTCAAACTCCCTCTCTTTATCTTTTTCCCTGATCTGTATCTCCCTTTCTTTTTATTTTTGTTCTGCTAGGACTATTTTCTTTTCTTCTCTTTTTCTTTTTCCTCTCTATCTCTTTCTTTTTCCCCTCTCTCTCTTTCATATTCAATCTGCTTTAATTCTTTCTATGTTCCATTTGTTTAATTTGTAACTGAATTTTTGCCATTTCCAATGAGTCAAACTGTATCTCAGGCAACTTTAAATGCTTAGCCACTGCCATAATTACCTCACCTTTTTGCATTTTGTCAGAACTACAATGTTTTTGCCAACTCTAAGAGCTTGTTTTTAGTCTCTGTCCGTAAGGTACTGTGTGTGACCGTCTCTCCCCCAAAAAACTTTCAGAGCCTCTGAAAGAGCCATTGTCCACAACACACTCCCTACTTAAACTGGAATACCACACCTGAAAAGCAACCACAATATGCTCACCCCTCACTGTCTTTAAGTTCACTGAGCCAATCCAATAGATAGACTTTTATCCCCTCAAGCTCCCAATTTGTTATGGGCCAGGGTTTAGAGAACCCCAAAGTATATCATGGAGTTCACCTGACCCAAGACTTTTACTAGATTGTGGTATGGGGAGCACACGGCCCACTCTACAGGTGTGGTGCAGCAGAAACTTAAAAATAATTGTTAAAGCAAAACAATGTTTATTCTATGAACTCAAGTTAACCTTTTTAAAACAAACAGTGAACATCTTAGCAACCATCAATTCAAATATACCCCCCAAAGAATACAACCCTCTAAGTAATCCTTGACTTTCCTTTTAACATCCATAAGACAAAAAAACCTTTTAACAGAAGCACATCAGGTTTAAATTCACTATTGAGGACAGTTATCACTTTGAATTCACCAAATGATCAAGACATAGTCTTTAGATGGCAGAGAGAACAACATTACACATTCTTTGGCTGGCTTCAGCTCCAACACTAAAACAAAACCAAAAAACACAGACACACCCAAGCTTTTTCACAAAGTGAAATTAAAAGCCGAGCCAGAGCTCAGCTCCACCCACACTCTGACATCACTGCAGCCACTTGAGCAGATAAACATTTCTTAAAGTGACATTTGTGGGTGGAGCTGGGCTGTGGCTGTCAGGCGAGAGGGGGTTTAGGTTTTTGGGTTTCAGTTTCGGTTTGGACTGTAGAAGAGAAGCAATGTTTCCCTGTTTTCATTTTAAAAGCTGTTCCTGTAAACTGAAAACGCACTGGGTGGGCCAAACTGTCTTGGTAACGTTAAAGATAGAGTTGCTTTCCGGAAGGAGTGTTGAATCTGCTGGTTGGAGGCTGGATCTCAGGGAAAGGACCAGTCCCATTGGAGTGAGATTAGAGCGTGCTGGGCCACGGCCACAAAAGGGTTTTGGTTTATTGGATTTTGTATTGAATTGGAACAGTTACCGAGGGGGATTCATTAAGAGTTATATAAATAGATTACTGTGCAGTGTGTGTTGTTTCATGTTTGTAGTTGATAACTTCTTGTTTTATATATGTTAACTACATCCTTAGAATAAACCTTGTTTTGATTAAAGTGTGTAGGAAGTCTGATGAATCACACCTGAGGTGAAGGCTCTTGTGATCATCCTCGCCAAATTCAACATAAAGGTTGTAGGTCCGGTGAGCTTTATAATACACTTTGGATATTCGAAGCCCTGGTCCATAACAGTATGCCTCCTTGACTACCTTCTCCACCTGCATTGCCACTTTCAGTGATGCCTGTAACTCACGTTGGAAGGTTCTGGAGTGAAGGGCCAATCATGTGATCATGTGACTTCTGGCCGCCATCGTTTGTATTCAGGCGACAGTCCATTATTAAAAAATAGCGAGAAGCGAATAAAGTCTGACGTACTCAGTCTGCGATTCTTTCATAACGTGACATTGGCTCAGTGAACTTAAAGACGGTGAGGGGTGAGCATATTGTGGTTGCTTTTCAGGTGTGGTATACCAGTTTACGTAGGGAGTGTGTTTTTATTGACATAAGACCATTGAATGCACCCCCTCCCTGATCGCCTGAGCGTCGTTTAGACGGGCTGGTGGAAGTGATGGCGTCTCGTGCTTAGATCGTTGCGAGATGCCTGAAGAGTTCGCGTTGATCCTGCCTTATCTCTCGTGCAACATGGGAGATGTCTTGATCCTGCATACGGCCCCGCCGTTGATCCGTGATTCTGGACGTTGCTCCCTGCTCACCACATTGTAGCTAATAGAGTCAACGAGGGGGATCCAGTGGATGTGGTATATTTGGACTTTCAGGTTTTTTGACAATGTCCTGCCAAGAGATTAGCGTGTAATATTAAAACACATGTGTAGAAGCCAGCTATTTTCCATAGGGAAAAGATAGCTATTTAGCATTACGCCCCTTGTCTATTAAATACCATTTTAAAACTCACTCATCACCTCAGGTCATTTCAAAACACACATTCAGCATTTCAGAACACAGCTGCAAACAGAACACAGAACAGCAGAATTCCTATGCAGCTAACAAATACAATTTCAAGATCAATAACCCAAGGACAAGGCAAGCTCCATGGCAACAGCATAGAGACCATTGTCCTAAAAAGCAAGTTTATGCGGTAAGGAAGCCAAACCGCATTCCATAGCTCATACAAGAATATATTTTAAGTTAATGTTGCCTTTTTTAAAAATTTGTTTTTATTCAAAATTATTAAATCAGTTTTACAAACCACTACAAAAAGAAAAACAACAAAAAGAAAACATGGCAATAAAACAGAAAACAACTTAACCATTTAACAATTTAACAAAACAAGGTGGGGTATCTGCCCTTTACAAACAAAATCCATCCACCGCCCAAACCCCCCACCATCCCCTCCACCCCTCTTCCTGCCCCCCCTCCCTCTGGTTTGCTGCTGCCACTGACCTCCACCTACCGTTCCGCGAGAAAGTCTAGGAACGGTTGCCACCGTCTGGAGAATCCCTGCACAGACCCTCGCAAGGCAAACTTTATCCTCTCCTACCTGAGAAACCCCACCATGTCACTGCCCCAAGCCGCTACACTTGGGGGCTTCGCGTCCCTCCACACTAACAAGAGCCTTCTCCGGGCTACCAAGGAGGCCTCTGAACTCTGGCCTCTTTCGATTCCTGCACTCCCGGTTCGTCCGATACCCCAAATATCGCTGTCCCCCAGCTCGGTTTTACCCGAGTGTCCATGACCTTGGACATAGCCTTTGTGAAGCCTTTCCAAAATCCCGTAAGTGCCGGGCATGCCCAAAACATGTGGGCGTGGTTCGCTGAGGTCCCTGAACATCTGACACACCTGTCCTCCACCCTAAAGAACTTACTCATTCTCGCCCCTGTCATATGCGCCCGATGCACCACCTTAAATTGGATCAGGCTCAGCCTGGCGCAAGATGAGGAGGAATTGACCCTGCCCAGGGCGTCAGCCCACAGGCCCTCATCCAGCTCCTCATCCAGCTCCTCCTCCCACTTGCCCTTCAGCTCCTCCACCGAGGCCTCCTCCGCCTCCTGCAGCTCCTGATATATTTCCGCTACCTTGCCATCCCCCACCCACACGCCCGAGACCACCCTGTCCTGTATCCTCCGGGAAGACAGCAGCGGGAATTCCCCCACCTGCTTTTTCACAAACGCTCAAACCTGCATGTACCGAAAACCCCCCCCCCCGCAGTCAAACATCTGCTTAACCCCCCCTACCCCCCCCATTGCACTCCCGTAAGTCAGCTGACTCATGCTGACCCCGGCCGCTCCCGCCTCCACCTCCAATCCCCCTGTGGGTTCCCCTTACAAAATCTCCAACCCCCTCTCCCACCCAAGTGGGGTCGAGAGTAGACAGTGACCCAAGCCGGAGTCGAACCTGGTACCCTGGAGCTGTGAAGCAATTCTGCTATCCACAATGCTACCTTGCTAATAATTTGGATACAGGCGAGGTTGTCCACTTCAGTAGCAAAAACGAGTCAGCAGACTATTATCTGAATGGCCATAAATTAGAACCTGGGTGTCTTCGTACACCAGTCACTGAAGGTACGCCTGCAGGTACAGCAGGCGGTAAAGAAGGTAAATGGTGTGTTGGCCTTCATTGCGAGAGATTCGAGTACAGGAGTTGGAATGTCTTGATGCAATTATACAGGGCCTTGGCGAGGCCTCACCTGGAATAGTGTGGGCATTTTTGGCCTCCTTATCTGAGGAAGGATGTTCTTGCTCTAGCGGGAGCGCAGCGAGGGTTTACCGGACTGATTCCTGGGGGGGCGGGACTGACGTATGAGCAGAGATTGAGTCGGTTAGGGTTGTATTCGCTGGAGTTGAGAAGAATGAGGGGGGATCCCATAGAAAGCTATCAGATTCTAACAGGACTGGACAGGGTCGATGCAGGAAGGATGTTGCTGATGGTGGGGGTGTCCAGAACCAGGGATCACAGTCTGAGGATACGGGGTAGACCATTTCGGACAGAGATGAGGAGACATTTCTTCACCCAGAGAGTGGTCGGCCAGTGGAATTCATTACCACAGGAAGTAGTTGAGGCCAAAACATTGAATGTTGTCAAGAAGCAGTTAGATACAGCACTTGCGAAATGAAATGAAAACTGCTTATTGTCACAGGTAGGCTTCAATGACGTTACTGTGAAAAGCCCCTAGTCGCCACACTCCGGCGCCTGTTCGGGGAGGCTGGTACGGGAACCCTTGTGACGAAGGGGATCAAAGGATATGGGGGGATTAGGCTATTGAATTGGATGATCAGCCATGATCACAATGAATGGCGTAGCAGGCTGGAAGGGCCGAATGGCCTCCTCCTGCTCCTAGCTTCTATGTTTCCATTTTGTTTTGTTGCTGTCTTGTCTCCTGGGTGGGGGGAGGGGGGAGGGGGATGTGCGAAATGTGAGTGACGGTCCTTGATGCTGGTGATTCAGGATGTAGCAGAACCATATTGGCGTGTGTGGGGGAGGGGGCAGCCCAAGTTGGCTGGTCCGCGACGGGGAGCAATGCCAGCAGCCCCGGGTTTCGAATTCCCGTTACCGGCTGAGGTTATCCACGAAGGCCCGACCTTCTCAACCCCCCCCCCCACCACCTCAGTGTGGAGACCTCGGGGTTAGCTCTCTCCCGGGAGAGCAGCCTACGGTCCTCTGGGACTGAGCCAATTAGGAGGGGTGTGATTTGTCCTTTTGGTTATCGAACACAATGAGCGCGGGGCAGAGGGGAGGGGTGGGTGGGTGTTATGGGCCAGGGTTTAGAGAACCCCAAAGTGTATCATGGAGTTCACCTGACCCACAACGTTTAATGGATTGTGGTATGGGGAGCACACGGCCCACTCTACAGGTGTGGGACAGCAGAAATGGAAAAGTATTTTTTAAAGCAAAACAATGTTTATTCTATGAACTCAAGTTAACCTTTTTAAAACATACAGTGAACATCTTAGCAACCATCAATTCAAATACACCCCCCAAAGAATACAACACTAAGTAATTCTTAAGCTTTCCTTTTAACATCCAGAAGACTTAAAACACCTTTTACCAGATGCACATCAGGTTAAAGTCACTACTGTTATTAGTTTTAAATCACCAAAGGATCGATTTACAGTCTTTGTATTAGAGAGAGACGCTAATGCACCTTCTGGCTGTGACTGCAGCTATCCAGCTCTGAAAACGAAACTAAAACACACCCTGCAGCAAACAGCCTAAAACGAAAGTAAAAAGCTGACAGACAGCCCAGCTCCACCCACTCTCTGACATCACTGCAGTAAGGGGCAGCACAATTGACTAACACTGTGGCTTCACAGCGCCAGGGTCCCAGGTTCGATTCCCTGTGGGGTCACTTGTCTGTGCGGAGTCTGCACGTTCTCCCCGTGTGTGCGTGGGTTTCCTCCGGATGCTCCGGTTTCCTCCCACAGTCCAAAGACGTACAGGTTAGGTGGATTGGCCATGATAAATTGCCCTTAGTGTCCAAAAAGAGTAGGAGGGGTTCTTGGGTTACGGGGATAGGGTGGAAGTGAGGGCTTAAGTGGGTCGGTGCAGACTCGATGGGCCGAATGGCCTCCTTCTGCACTGTATGTTCTATGTTCTATGTAATAAACACCCATTTCTTAAAGGTATTCTCACATGACAAGGTGCCACACAAAAGGTTGCTGCATAAACTAAAGATGCATGGCATTGAGGGTAAAGTGGTAGCATGGGTAGAGGATTGGTTAACTAACAGAAAGCAGAGAGTGGGGATAAATGGGTGTTTCTCTGGTTGGCAACCTGTAACTAGTGGGGTCCCTCAAGGATCAGTGTTGGGCCCGCAGTTGTTCACAATCTACATAGATGATTTGGAGTTGGGGACCAAGAGCAATGTGTCAAAGTTTGCAGACGACACCAAGATAAGTGGTAAAGCAAAAAGTGCAGAGGATACCGGAAGTCTGCAGAAGGATTTGGATAGGTTAGGTGAATGGGCTAGGGTCTGGCAGATGGAATTCAATGTTGCCAAGTGTGAGGCTATCCATTTTGGGAGGAATAACAGCAGAATGGATTATTATTTAAACGGTAAGATGTTAAAACATGCTGCTATGCTAGGGACCTGGGTGTGCTGGTGCACGAGTCGCAAAAAGTTGGTGTGCAGGTGCAACAGGTGATTAAGAAGGCTAATCGAGTTTTGTCTTTCGTTGCTAGAGGGATGGAGTTCAAGACTAGGGAGGTTCTGCTGCAATTGTATAGGGTGTTGGTGAGGCCACATCTGGATAGTGTGTTCAGTTTTGGTCTCCTTACCTGAGAAAGGACATATTGGCACTGGAGGGAGTGCAGAGGAAATTCACTAGGTTGATCCCAGAGTTGAGGGGATTAGATTATGACGAGAGGTTGAGTAGACTGGGACTGTACTCATTGGAGATGAGAAGGATGCGGGGGGGGGATCTTATTGAGACATATAAAATTATGAAGGGAATAGATAGGATAGATGCGGGCAGGTTGTTTCCACTGGTCGGGGAAAGCAGAACTAGGTGGCATAGCCTCAAAATAAGGGGAAGTAGATTTAGGACGGAGTGTAGGAGGAACTTCTTCACCCAAAGGGTTGTGAATCTCTGGAATTCGTTGCCCAGTGAAGCAGTTGAGGCTCATTCTTTAAACGTTTTTAATAAAAAAATAGATACCTTTCGAAAGAATAAAGGGATTCGGGGATATGGTGTACGGGCAGGAGAGTGGAGCTGAGTCCACAAAAGATCAGCCATGATCTCATTAAATGGCGGAGCAGGCTCGAGGGGCCAGATGGCCTACTCCTGTTCCTAGATCTTATGTTCTTATGACAGTGGGTCAGTTCCGCCCTCGCTTAGATTGTGGCCTGCTTGCCCGCGCCCCCCATTCCGCTCCGTTACAGCTAATCCGTTTCCTTTAGTTTATCTTTTTGGTTTTTCATTATTCTTTTTAAGCGATCGAATTTAAGAATCCATGTCCCTGCAACAGCCCCGAGCAATTTCTTTACCCTGGGGAGGACCGAGTTCCTTCCGACTCTCCCTTGAGTTTCTCTCTCTTCCTGTCTCTCCGCTGGTGTGTGGGGGGGTGGGGGGGGGGGGGGGGGAGGGGTGTCACTCACACACACTCTCTCTCTCTCGCTCTCTCTTTCCCTCTCACTCCTCTCTCTGTCTCTCTCCCTCTCCCTCACTCCTCTCTCTCTCACTCTCTTCCCTCTCTCCGTCTATCTCTCTCTCTCATTCCCTCTCACTCCTCTCTCTCTGTCTGTCTCTCTCTCTCCCTCCCTCTCTCTCTCACTCACTCTCTCCGTCTGTCTCTCTCCCTCACTCCCTCTCTCTCTGTCTGTCTCTCTCCCAGTTTCTCACTCCCTCTCTCTCACTCCCTCGCTCTCTCTCTGTCACTCTCTCACTCCTCTCTCGGTCTTTCTCTCTCTCACTCCCTCTCTCTCTCACTCCTCTCTCTCTCTCTCTCTCACTCCCTCCCTCTCTGTCTCTCCGTCTCACTCTCAGTCCCCTCTCTCTCTCTCACTCCCTCTCTCTCTCACTCCCTCCCTCTCTGTCTCTCTCTCTCACTCTCAGTCCTCTCTCTCTCTCACTCCCTCTGCCTGTCTCTCTCTCTCACTCATTCCCTCTCTCTGTCTGTCTCTCGCACTCCCTCTCTCTATCTCTTTCTCTCTCTCTCACTCCCCTCTCTCTTCTCTCTCACTCTCTCTCTCTCACTCCCTCTCTCTCTCTGTCACTGTCTCTCACTCCCCTCTCTCTCTCATCTCTCTCCCTCTCTCTGTCTTTCTGTTTGTCTGTCTCTCTCTCACTCCCTCTCTCGATCCCTTTTTCTCTCCCTCTCTCTCTCACACACTCCTCTCTGTCTCTCACTCTTCTCTCACTCGCTCACTCCCTCTCTCTCACTCCCTCGCTCTCTCTCTGTCACTCTCTCTCACTCCTCTCTCTGTCTCTCTCTCTGTTTTGCTCTCTCTCACTCCCTCTCTCACACTCCCTCTCGCTATCTCTCCCTCACTCCCTCTCTCTCACTCCCTCTTTCTCTCTGTCACTCTCTCACTCCTCTCTCTCAGTCTCTCTCTCTCTCTCTCTCTCGCACACATTGTGGTAAACCATTGTGTTCTGATATTAGAGGTTGTACGGTAGAACCTGCACTACAGGTTCACCTGTGGCCCCTGCATGCTAGCTCCGCCCTGGAGGCGGGGTATAAATATGCGTGGCCTCCAGCTTGCAGCCATTTCGCCAGCTGCTGTAGGAGGCCACACTTCAGATACTAATAAAGCCTCAGTTTGAATTCAACTTCGTCTCCAGTCAAATTGATCGTGCCTCAATTTATTAGTATCTGATTCAGAAGATGGACCTCCGGATTAAACCAGATCGCCTGCAGCTGGATCCACACGCAAGCGACGCCAGAAAGGGCTTTCAGCACTGGCGAGCTTGTTGTGAAGCGTATATCAACGCGGCGCCGACCCCTGTTCCAGAGGCTCAGAAGATTCAAATATTGTACTCCAGACTCAGCTCCAAAGTCTTCCCGCTGGTCCACGGTGCGCCCAATTACGCTGACGCCATGACTCGCCTCAAAGAAAATTATGAGCAGAAGACGAACACGCTCTTCGCCAGACACGCGCTCGCAACTCGTACTCAACTACCTGGTGAGTCAATCGAGGACTTCTGGAGGGCCCTGATCCCACTAGTTCGGGACTGTGACTGCCAGGACGTTACAGCTAAGGAGCACTCGGATCTCCTTATGCGGGACACTTTTGTAACTGGGATTGGGTCCGATGTTATCAGGCAGCGGCTCCTAGAAGGGGCCACGCGCGACCTCGCAGAGACTAAAATACTAGCGTTTTCCATGACGGTCGCCCTGCGCAATGCACGCCCCCAACCGCGCGGCCCACTCCTTCTACGCTTCAGCGGGGCCGCAACCCACCCAATACGCCTGCGCTACGCGGCAGCCCGTGATCTCCGGGGGGCCCCGATGCTATTTTTGCAGCCAACAAAGACACCCCCGCCAACGCTGCCCGGCCCCCGCTGCCCTTTGTAAGGCCTGCGGGAATAAGGGCCACTACGCAGCGGTGTGCCAGGCCCGCTCAGCGGCAGTGGTCGCCCCCACCCACCCCAGTCACGGACAATGGGCGCCGCTATCCTCCCCTCCTCCCCGCACAACACGTGCGTTTCATGGGCGCCGCCATCTTGCTCCACCCCCGCAACGTGTGGTTCCATGGGCGCCGCCATTTTGTGACCCCTAGGACCTCCGAGCGCCGCCATCTTGTCCACCCCGCAGCACACGGAGACCAACGGCGTTTCAGGACCCCGACGCAGCGGCCGCCTCACTACCCGACGATCAACCACGACTCGCATCCATGGTAATCGACCAGTCCAGACCACACACTCTGACCAACGCATCCACCAGCGTGAAAGTCAACGGCCACGTGACCTCCTGCCTACTGGACTCCGGGAGCAACGAGCGCTTTGTACATCCAAATACGGTAAGGCGCTGCTCCCTTAAGGTACACCCTACCAATCAAAGTATCTCCCTGGCCTCCGGCTCCCATCGCGTAGCGATCCGGGGGTACTGCACGGTCACGCTCACAGTCCAAGGCGTAGAGTTCCACAGTTTTCGCCTCTACGTCCTCACTAACCTCTGCGCTGCACTTATCCTTGGCCTGGACTTCCAGTGCAACCTCCAGAGCCTGACCCTTAAATTCGGCGGACCCTTACCACCCCTCACTGTGTGCGGCCTATCGACCCTAAAGGTCGATCCTCCTTCCCTCTTTGCCAATCTAACTCCAGATTGCAAACCCGTTGCCACCAGGAGCAGACGGTACAGCACCCAGGATAAGGCCTTCATCAGGTCCGAGGTCCAGCGGTTGCTTCGGGAGGGAGTCATCGAGGCCAGCAACTGCCCCTGGAGAGCCCAAGTGGTAGTGGTTAAGTCTGGGGAGAAAAACCGAATGGTCGTGGACTACAGCCAGACCATCAACAGGTACACGCAGCTCGACGCGTACCCCCTCCCACGCATTTCTGACATGGTTAACCAGATTGCACAGTACCGGGTCTTCTCAACGGTGGACCTGAAATCCGCTTACCACCAGCTCCCCATCCGTAAATCGCACCGGCCATACACTGCCTTCGAGGCAGACGGCCGGCTATATAATTTCCTTAGGGTCCCCTTCGGCATCACCAATGGGTTTCAGTCTTCCAAAGGGAGATGGACCGAATGGTCGACCGGTACGGCTTGCGGGCCACGTTTCCGTACCTAGACAATGTGACCATCGGTGGCCATGATCAGCAGGACTACGATGCCAACCTCGCTAAATTTCTCCGCACCGCCACTCTCCTCAACCTCACCTACAACAAGGAGAAGTGCGTGTTCCGTACAAACCGCTTAGCCATCCTCGGCTACGTGGTCCAGAACAGAGTTCTGGGGCCCGATCCCGACCGCATGCACCCCCTCATGGAGCCTCCCCTCCCCCACTGCCCCAAGGCCCTCAGACGCTGGCTGGGGTTCTTCTCGTATTACACTCAGTGGGTCCCAAGCTATGCGGACAAGGCCCGCCCACTCATACAGTCCACTCATTTCCCCCTGACGGCCGAGGCCCAACAGGCCTTCGCCCGGATCAGAGCTGATATTGCCAAAGCTGGAATGCACACTGTAGACGAAACACTTCCTTTCCAAGTAGAAAGCGACGCATTCGACGTCGCCCTTGCCGCCACCCTCAAGCAGGCAGGCAGGCCCGTGGCATTCTTTTCCCGCACCCTCCATGCCTCCATGCCAGGGGTCACTCGGTTGTACCACTTCATTAAGGCACAAAATTTGCCCTACTCCATCGAGGAAGTAAGGACGATCACCTATCTCTTGTCATGATATGCAAACATGCACATAATGATATACAGAAAGGTTAGCAAATGAACACAGAGAACAGGACATGACCAATGAGCAGTCAGGACACTCAGGGGTGGTATCTCACTATAAAAGGCACGAGGCACTCACACTCCACCTCTTTCCACTGATGAACATCTACAGAGTGAGTCAGGGTGTATGTACAGTATCACACCTCCAGCACGTGGCTAAGAGCTAGTCTGGTTCAGTCAGACAGAGTAATCGCACTTAGGTTAGCAGAGAGTCGAACTCACAGAGAACCGTGCGAACTGTGTGACAGGTTCAATAAATCAGATTGAACTAACTTCAAGGTCTGGAGTATCTTTTGGTCAAAACTGCATCCAGTTGCAGCCTGCGTTATCCCAGAGTGCATAACACATCATCTCTTTCTCTCTCTTTCTCACACACTCCCTCTGCCTGTCTCTCTCTCTCTCTCTCTCACTCCCTCTCACCCTTTCTCTCTCTTATTCCCTCTCTCACTCCCTCTCTCTGTCTGTCTCTCTCTCTCTCTCCCTCTGTCTCACTCCCTCTCTCTGTCTCTGTCTCTCTCTCTCTGTCACACACTCCCTCTCTCTCTCTCTCTCTCCCTCTCTCTCTCATCATGGGTGGGTTCAGAGTATGGGCGGGAGAGAGGCATTCGGCTCCCATTCCCTTGTTGGCTGGGAGGCCCTGTTGGTTCGATCGCGGCGGGGGCAATGTACTGTGATTGTCCGTGGTGATCGTGGGCCTCTGCAGCAAGGGAGGGGTTTGCACTGCCCGGTCATGTTTTTACCACTCTATCCTGTCTCTCCCTCGGTGTCGCGAAGCGCGATACGAGGGCCCATTTCTGTCTGATGCCGATTGTGATGTCGTCCCTCTGCACCCGTGCACACTAAGCCATTTTTTCCTCCTCTCCTTCCTCACGGGGATGTATATTTCGTAATATAATATAATGTTTTGCGTCATTCTTGAAGATGCAAAATCTCAATAAATGTGCCTTTTTCAAAACGGAATTTGTGGGTGTAACTCGCGCTGGTAGCTTCGCGAGCGAAGGGCCAGCCCTCTGGTCAGGTGACTTGTGGCAGCCGTCGTTTTTATTCGGGAGAACGTCCGTTATTTAAAACACGGCTGGAGAAGGATGAAGTGAGGTGTGCTCAGTTTGCTATTCGAAAGTCTTATTGACATAAAACATTGGAACGCACGTGGCCAGCACCCCCAGAATGCTGATAATAGGGAGGGTGACGTCGTTGAACGTCCAGGGGCGATTTATATTCTCTCTTATTGGAAGACGTTACCTGGCTGAAAGGGGACTACATTCATGTTGCGGTTTATGGGATGAGCCTGGACAACAATGGGTTAAGGAGCGGTTTTGAGAAGTGAAACTGGATTACGCTATGTCGCAACATGAACTTTAATATTGATCAAGGAGAAAGCAAAGTCATTGAGAAGTAATAAGGGAAGGAATACCAATGGCCTCGTCCGGGAAAGGTACACCTCGCCTCATGAAGGGCCAATCCATACGATTAGAGTTTGTGAGGTGGGCGGTAGTACGGCTTTAGGATCGGGATAGACGGAGAGGACACACACACTGGGGATTGAATGAGACGTTTTGGGAAAGGTAGGGGAGATTTGGACTGGGTGCCACCCTCTTGCAATCGACATCCATGTCTCCGGTGATCGGAACAGGGTCCATTGCATCCAAGATTCCTGAGGATTGCGATGTTGCACAGGACAGTAAGCTGTGTGGAGGATACAGAGGGGCTGGAAGGGGTCATGGACAGGTTAAGTGAGTGTGAAAAAAGGGCTAACAAATGAAACATCCCATCTGTGCATGTGTGTGTCTGTCTCTCTCTCCCTTGGCTGGAGGAGGTTACAGAGATAGGGAGGGTGTAGGGGCTGGAGGAGGTTACAGAGATAGGGAGGGTTGTCGGGGCTGGAGGAGGTTACAGAGATAGGGAGGGTTGTAGGGGCTGGAGGAGGTTACAGAGATAGGAAAGGTTGTAGGGGCTGGAGGAGGTTACAGAGATAGGGAGGGTTGTGGGGGCTGGAGGAGGTTACAGAGATAGGGAGGGCTGTAGGGACAGGAGGAGGTCACAGAGATAGGGAGGGTTGTAGGGGCTCGAGGAGGTTACAGAGATGGGGAGGGTTGTAGGGGCTGGAGGAGGTTACAGAGATAGGGAGGGCTGTAAGGGCTGGAGGAGGTCAAAGAGATAGGGAGGGTTGTAGGGGCTGGAGGAGGTTACAGAGATAGGGAGGGCTGTAAGGGCTGGAGGAGGTTACAGAGATAGGGAATGGTGTAGGGGCTGGAGGAGGTTTCAGAGATAGGGAGGGCTGTAGGGACTGGAGGAGGTCACAGAGATAGGGAGGGTTGTAGGGACTGGAGGAGGTCACAGAGATAGGGAAGGTTGTAGGGGTTGGAGGAGGTTACAGAGATAGGGAGGGGGTGTAAGGGCTGGAGGAGGTTACAGAAATAGGGAGGGGGTGTAGGGGCTGAAGGAGGTTACAGAGATAGGGAGGGGGTGTAGGGGCTGGTGGGGGTTACAGAGATAGGGAGGGGTGTAGGGGCTGGAGGAGGTTACAGAGACAGGGAGGGTTGTGGGGCTGGAGGAGGTTACAGAGATAGGGAGCGGGTGTAGGGGCTGGAGGAGGTTACAGGGATTGGGAGGGGGTGTTGGGGCTGGAGGAGGTTACAGAGAGTAGGAGGTTACAGAGATAGGGAGGGGGTGTAGGGGCTGGTGGGGTTTACAAAGATAGGGAGGGGTGTAGGGGCTGCAGGAGGTTAAGAGATAGGGAGGTGGTGTAGGGCCTGTAGGTGGTTACAGAGATAGGGAGGGTTGTAGGGGCTGGAGGCGGTTACAGAGATAGGGAGGGTTGTAGGGGCTGGAGGAGGTTACAGAGATAGGGAGGGGTGTAGGGACTGGGGAGGTTACAGAGATAGGGTGGGTTGTAGGGGCTGGAGGAGGTTACAGAGATAGGGAGGGTGTAGGGGCTGGAGGTGGTTACAGAGTTATGGAGCGTTGTAGCGGCTGGAGGAGTTTACAGAGATATGGAGGGTTGGAGGGGCTGGAGGAGGTTACAGAGATGGAGGGTTGGGGGGCTGGAGGAGGTTACAGAGATAGGGAGGGTTGTAGGGGCTGGAGGAGGTTACAGAGATAGGGAGGGTTGGAGGGGCTGGAGGAGGTTACAGAGATGGGGAGTGTTGTAGGGGCTGGAGGAGGTTACATAGATAGGGAGGGTTGTACGGGCTGGAGGAGGCTACAGAGAGAGAGAGGATAGTCGGAGTCTGGGGGAGGTCGCAGAGATAGGGAGGGTTGTAGGGGCTGGAGGAGGTTACAGAGATGGAGGGTTGCAGGGGCTGGAGGATGTTACTGAGATAAGGAGGGTTGTAGGGGTTGGAGGAGGTTACAGAGATAGGGAGGGATGTAGGGGCTGGAGTAGGTTAGAAATAGGGAGGGATGTAGGGGCTGGAGGACGTTACATAGAGATGGAGGGTTGGAGGGGCTGGAGGATGTTACAGAGATAGGGAGGGATGTAGGGGATGGAGGAGGTTACAGAGATAGGGAGGGGTGTAGGGACTGGGGAGGTTACAGAGATAGGGTGGGTTGTAGGGGCTGAAGGAGGTTACAGAGATAGGGAGGGTGTAGGGGCTGGAGGAGGTTACAGAGATAGGGAGGGATGTAGGGGCTGGAGGAGGTTACAGAGATAGGGAGGGTGTGGGGACTGGCGGAGGTTACAGAGGTAGGGAGGGTTGGAGGGGCTGGAGGACGTTACAGAGATAGGGAGGGTTGTCGGGGGTGCAGGAGGTTACAGAGATAGGGGGAGCTTTGGGGACTGAAGGAGGTTACAGGGATAGGGAGGGTTGTCGGGGGTGGCGGAGGTTACTGAGATAGGGAGGGCTGTAGGGACTGGAGGAGGTTACAGAGATAGGGAGAGTTTTGGGGACTGAAGGAGGTCACAGGGATAGGGAGGGTTGTCGGGGCTGGAGGATGTTACAAGATAGGGAGGGTTGTAGGTGCTGGAGGATGTTACTGAGATAAGGTGGGTTGTAGGGGTTGGAGGAGGTTACAGAGATAGGGAGGGATGTAGGGGCTGGAGTAGGTTAGAAATAGGGAGGAATGTAGGGGCTGGAGGACGTTACATAGAGATGGAGGGTTGGAGGGGCTGGAGGATGTTACAGAGATAGGGAGGGATGTAGGGGATGGAGGAGGTTACAGAGATAGGGAGGGTTGTAGGGGCTGGAGGAGGTTACAGAGATAGGGTGAGTTGTAGGGGCTGGAAGAGGTTACAGAGATAGGGAGGGTTGTAGGGGCTGGAGAAGGTTACAGAGATAGGGAGGGTGTAGGGGCTGGAGGAGGTTACAGAGAGGAGGAGGTTACAGAGATAGGGAGGGGATGTAGGGGCTGGAGGAGGTTACAGAGATAGGGAGGGTGTAGGGACTGGCGGAGGTTACAGAGGTAGGGAGGGTTGGAGGGGCTGGAGGACGTTACAGAGATAGGGAGGGTTGCCGGGGGTGCAGGAGGTTACAGAGATAGGGGGAGTTTTGGGGACTGAAGGAGGTTACAGGGATAGGGAGGGTTGTCGGGGGTGGCGGAGGTTACAGAGATAGGGAGGGCTGTAGGGACTGGAGGAGGTTACAGAGATAGGGAGAGTTTTGGGGACTGAAGGAGGTCACAGGGATAGGGAGGGTTGTCGGGGCTGGAGGATGTTACAAGATAGGGAGGGTTGTAGGTGCTGGAGGAGGTTACAGAGATAGGGAGGGTTGTGGGGCTGGAGGAGGTTACAGAGATAGGGAGCGGGTGTAGGGGCTGGAGGAGGTTACAGGGATTGGGAGGGGGTGTTGGGGCTGGAGGAGGTTACAGAGATAGGAAAGGTTGTAGGGGCTGGAGGAGGTTACAGAGATAGGGAGGGTTGTGGGGGCTGGAGGAGGTTACAGAATTGGGGAGGGCTATAGGGGCCGGAGGAGGTTACAGAGATAGGGAGGGTTGTAGGCGCTGGAGGAGGTTACAGAGATGGGGAGGGTTGTAAGGGCTGGAGGAGGTTACAGAGATAGGGAGGGCTGTAAGGGCTGGAGGAGGTCAAAGAGATAGGGAGGGTTGTAGGGGCTGGAGGAGGTTACAGAGATAGGGAGGGCTGTAAGGGCTGGAGGAGGTTACAGAGATAGGGAATGGTGTAGGGGCTGGAGGAGGTTTCAGAGATAGGGAGGGCTGTAGGGACTGGAGGAGGTCACAGAGATAGGGAGGGTTGTAGGGACTGGAGGAGGTCACAGAGATAGGGAAGGTTGTAGGGGTTGGAGGAGGTTACAGAGATAGGGAGGGGGTGTAAGGGCTGGAGGAGGTTACAGAAATAGGGAGGGGGTGTAGGGGCTGAAGGAGGTTACAGAGATAGGGAGGGGGTGTAGGGGCTGGTGGGGGTTACAGAGATAGGGAGGGGTGTAGGGGCTGGAGGAGGTTACAGAGACAGGGAGGGTTGTGGGGCTGGAGGAGGTTACAGAGATAGGGAGCGGGTGTAGGGGCTGGAGGAGGTTACAGGGATTGGGAGGGGGTGTTGGGGCTGGAGGAGGTTACAGAGAGTAGGAGGTTACAGAGATAGGGAGGGGGTGTAGGGGCTGGTGGGGTTTACAAAGATAGGGAGGGGTGTAGGGGCTGCAGGAGGTTAAGAGATAGGGAGGTGGTGTAGGGCCTGTAGGTGGTTACAGAGATAGGGAGGGTTGTAGGGGCTGGAGGCGGTTACAGAGATAGGGAGGGTTGTAGGGGCTGGAGGAGGTTACAGAGATAGGGAGGGGTGTAGGGACTGGGGAGGTTACAGAGATAGGGTGGGTTGTAGGGGCTGGAGGAGGTTACAGAGATAGGGAGGGTGTAGGGGCTGGAGGTGGTTACAGAGTTATGGAGCGTTGTAGCGGCTGGAGGAGTTTACAGAGATATGGAGGGATGTAGGGGCTGGAGGACGTTACATAGAGATGGAGGGTTGGAGGGGCTGGAGGATGTTACAGAGATAGGGAGGGATGTAGGGGATGGAGGAGGTTACAGAGATAGGGAGGGGTGTAGGGACTGGGGAGGTTACAGAGATAGGGTGGGTTGTAGGGGCTGGAGGAGGTTACAGAGATAGGGAGGGTGTAGGGGCTGGAGGAGGTTACAGAGATAGGGAGGGATGTAGGGGCTGGAGGAGGTTACAGAGATAGGGAGGGTGTAGGGACTGGCGGAGGTTACAGAGGTAGGGAGGGTTGGAGGGGCTGGAGGACGTTACAGAGATAGGGAGGGTTGTCGGGGGTGCAGGAGGTTACTGAGATAGGGAGGGCTGTAGGGACTGGAGGAGGTTACAGAGATAGGGAGAGTTTTGGGGACTGAAGGAGGTCACAGGGATAGGGAGGGTTGTCGGGGCTGGAGGATGTTACAAGATAGGGAGGGTTGTAGGGGCTGGAGGAGGTTACGGAGATAGGGAGGGGGTGTAGGGGCTGGAGGATGTTACTGAGATAAGGAGGGTTGTAGGGGTTGGAGGAGGTTACAGAGATAGGGAGGGATGTAGGGGCTGGAGTAGGTTAGAAATAGGGAGGGATGTAGGGGCTGGAGGGCGTTACATAGAGATGGAGGGTTGGAGGGGCTGGAGGATGTTACAGAGATAGGGAGGGATGTAGGGGATGGAGGAGGTTACAGAGATAGGGAGGGGTGTAGGGACTGGGGTGGTTACAGAGATAGGGTGGGTTGTAGGGGCTGGAGGAGGTTACAGAGATAGGGAGGGTGTCGGGGCTGGAGGAGGTTACAGAGATAGGGAGGGATGTAGGTGCTGGAGGATGTTACTGAGATAAGGTGGGTTGTAGGGGTTGGAGGAGGTTACAGAGATAGGGAGGGATGTAGGGGCTGGAGTAGGTTAGAAATAGGGAGGGATGTAGGGGCTGGAGGACGTTACATAGAGATGGAGGGTTGGAGGGGCTGGAGGATGTTACAGAGATAGGGAGGGATGAAGGGGATGGAGGAGGTTACAGAGATAGGGAGGGGTGTAGGGACTGGGGAGGTTACAGAGATAGGGTGGGTTGTAGGGGCTGGAGGAGGTTACAGAGATAGGGAGGGTGTAGGGGCTGGAGGAGGTTACAGAGATAGGGAGGGATGTAGGGGCTGGAGGAGGTTACAGAGATAGGGAGGGTGTAGGGACTGGCGGAGGTTACAGAGGTAGGGAGGGTTGGAGGGGCTGGAGGACATTACAGAGATAGGGTGGGTTGTCGGGGGTGCAGGAGGTTACAGAGATAGGGGGAGCTTTGGGGACTGAAGGAGGTTACAGGGATAGGGAGGGTTGTCGGGGGTGGCGGAGGTTACTGAGATAGGGAGGGCTGTAGGGACTGGAGGAGGTTACAGAGATAGGGAGAGTTTTGGGGACTGAAGGAGGTCACAGGGATAGGGAGGGTTGTCGGGGCTGGAGGATGTTACAAGATAGGGAGGGTTGTAGGTGCTGGAGGATGTTACTGAGATAAGGTGGGTTGTAGGGGTTGGAGGAGGTTACAGAGATAGGGAGGGATGTAGGGGCTGGAGTAGGTTAGAAATAGGGAGGAATGTAGGGGCTGGAGGACGTTACATAGAGATGGAGGGTTGGAGGGGCTGGAGGATGTTACAGAGATAGGGAGGGATGTAGGGGATGGAGGAGGTTACAGAGATAGGGAGGGTTGTAGGGGCTGGAGGAGGTTACAGAGATAGGGTGAGTTGTAGGGGCTGGAAGAGGTTACAGAGATAGGGAGGGTTGTAGGGGCTGGAGAAGGTTACAGAGATAGGGAGGGTGTAGGGGCTGGAGGAGGTTACAGAGAGGAGGAGGTTACAGAGATAGGGAGGGGATGTAGGGGCTGGAGGAGGTTACAGAGATAGGGAGGGTGTAGGGACTGGCGGAGGTTACAGAGGTAGGGAGGGTTGGAGGGGCTGGAGGACGTTACAGAGATAGGGAGGGTTGCCGGGGGTGCAGGAGGTTACAGAGATAGGGGGAGTTTTGGGGACTGAAGGAGGTTACAGGGATAGGGAGGGTTGTCAGGGGTGGCGGCGGTTACAGAGATAGGGAGGGCTGTAGGGACTGGAGGAGGTTACAGAGATAGGGAGAGTTTTGGGGACTGAAGGAGGTCACAGGGATAGGGAGGGTTGTCGGGGCTGGAGGATGTTACAAGATAGGGAGGGTTGTAGGTGCTGGAGGAGGTTACAGAGATAGGGAGAGTTGTAGGGGCTGGAGGAGGTTACAGAGATAGGGAGGGTTGTAGGGACTGGAGGAGGTTACAGAGATAGGGAGGGTGTAGGGGCTGGAGGAGGTTACAGAGAGGAGGAGGTTACAGAGATAGGGAGGGGGTGTAGCGGCTGGAGGAGGTTACAGAGATAGGGAGGGTTGTAGGGGCTGGAGGAGGTTACAGAGATAGGGAGCAGGTGTAGGGGCTGGAGGAGGTTACAGGGATTGGGAGGGGGTGTTGGGGCTGGAGGAGGTTACAGAGAGCAAGAGGTTACAGAGATAGGGAGGGGGTGTAGGGGCTGGTGGGGTTTACAAAGATAGGGAGGGGTGTAGGGGCTGCAGGAGGTTAAGAGATAGGGAGGTGGTGTAGGGCCTGGAGGTGGTTACAGAGATAGGGAGGGTTGTAGGGGCTGGAGGAGGTTACGGAGATAGGTAGGGGCTGGTGGGGGTTACAAAGATAGGGAGGGGTGTAGGGGCTGCAGGAGGTTAAGAGATAGGGAGGTGGTGTAGGGGCTGGAGGTGGTTACAGAGATATGGAGCGTTGTAGCGGCTGGAGGAGGTTACAGAGATATGGAGGGTTGGAGGGGCTGGAGGAGGTTACAGAGAGAGGGAGGGTTGGAGGGGCTGGAGGAGGTTACAGAGATGGGGAGTGTTGTAGGGGCTGGAGGAGGTTACATAGATAGGGAGGGTTGTACGGGCTGGAGGAGGCTACAGAGAGAGAGAGGATAGTCGGAGTCTGGGGGAGGTCGCAGAGATAGGGAGGGTTGTAGGGGCTGGAGGAGGTTACAGAGATGGAGGGTTGTAGGGGCTGGAGGATGTTACAGAGATAGGGAGGGATGTAGGGGATGGAGGAGGTTACAGAGATAGGGAGGGTTGTAGGGGCTGGAGGAGGTTACAGAGATAGGGTGAGTTGTAGGGGCTGGAAGAGGTTACAGAGATAGGGAGGGTTGTAGGGGCAGGAGAAGGTTACAGAGATAGGGAGGGTGTAGGGGCTGGAGGAGGTTACAGAGAGGAGGAGGTTACAGAGATAGGGAGGGGGTGTAGGGGCTGGAGGAGGTTACGGAGATAGGGAGGGGGTGTAGGGGCTGGAGGATGTTACTGAGATAAGGAGGGTTGTAGGGGTTGGAGGAGGTTACAGAGATAGGGAGGGATGTAGGGGCTGGAGTAGGTTAGAAATAGGGAGGGATGTAGGGGCTGGAGGGCGTTACATAGAGATGGAGGGTTGGAGGGGCTGGAGGATGTTACAGAGATAGGGAGGGATGTAGGGGATGGAGGAGGTTACAGAGATAGGGAGGGGTGTAGGGACTGGGGTGGTTACAGAGATAGGGTGGGTTGTAGGGGCTGGAGGAGGTTACAGAGATAGGGAGGGTGTCGGGGCTGGAGGAGGTTACAGAGATAGGGAGGGATGTAGGGGCTGGAGGAGGTTACAGAGATAGGGAGTGTGTAGGGACTGGCGGAGGTTACAGAGGTAGGGAGGGTTGGAGGGGCTGGAGGACGTTACAGAGATAGGGAGGGTTGTCGGGGGTGCAGGAGGTTACAGAGTTGGGAGAGTTTTGGGGACTGAAGGAGGTTACAGGGATAGGGAGGGTTGTCGGTGGTGGCGGAGGTTACAGAGATAGGGAGGGCTGTAGGGACTGGAGGAGGTTACAGAGATAGGGAGAGTTTTGGGGACTGAAGGAGGTCACAGGGATAGGGAGGGTTGTCGGGGCTGGAGGATGTTACAAGATAGGGAGGGTTGTTGGGGCTGGAGGAGGTTACAGAGATAGGGAGAGTTGTAGGGGCTAGAGGAGGTTACAGAGATAGGGAGGGTTGTAGGGGCTGGAGGAGGTTACAGAGGTCGGGAGGGTGTAGGGGCTGGAGGAGGTTACAGAGAGGAGGAGGTTACAGAGATAGGGAGGGGGTGTAGGGGCTGGAGGAGGTTACAGAGATAGGGAGGGTTGTAGGGGCTGGAGGAGGTTACAGAGATAGGGAGCAGGTGTAGGGGCTGGAGGAGGTTACAGGGATTGGGAGGGGGTGTTGGGGCTGGAGGAGGTTACAGAGAGCAAGAGGTTACAGAGATAGGGAGGGGGTGTAGGGGCTGGTGGGGTTTACAAAGATAGGGAGGGGTGTAGGGGCTGCAGGAGGTTAAGAGATAGGGAGGTGGTGTAGGGCCTGAAGGTGGTTACAGAGATAGGGAGGGTTGTAGGGGCTGGAGGCAGTTACAGAGATAGGGAGGGTTGTAGGGGCTGGAGGAGGTTACGGAGATAGGTAGGGGCTGGTGGGGGTTACAAAGATAGGGAGGGGTGTAGGGGCTGCAGGAGGTTAAGAGATAGGGAGGTGGTGTAGGGGCTGGAGGTGGTTACAGAGATATGGAGCGTTGTAGCGGCTGGAGGAGGTTACAGAGATATCGATGGTTGGAGGGGCTGGAGGAGGTTACAGAGATGGAGGGTTGGGGGGCTGGAGGAGGTTACAGAGATAGGGAGGGTTGGAGGGGCTGGAGGAGGTTACAGAGATAGGGAGGGTTGAAGGGGCTGGAGGAGGTTACAGAGATGGGGAGTGTTGTAGGGGCTGGAGGAGGTTACATAGATAGGGAGGGTTGTACGGGCTGGAGGAGGCTACAGAGAGAGAGAGGATAGTCGGAGTCTGGGGGAGGTCGCAGAGATAGGGAGGGTTGTAGGGGCTGGAGGAGGTTACAGAGATAAGGTGGGTTGTAGGGGTTGGAGGAGGTTACAGAGATAGGGAGGGATGTAGGGGCTGGAGTAGGTTAGAAATAGGGAGGGATGTAGGGGCTGGAGGACGTTACATAGAGATGGAGGGTTGGAGGGGCTGGAGGATGTTACAGAGATAGGGAGGGATGTAGGGGATGGAGGAGGTTACAGAGATAGGGAGGGTTGTAGGGGCTGGAGGAGGTTACAGAGATAGGGAGAGTTGTAGGGGCTGGAAGAGGTTACAGAGATAGGGAGGGTTGTAGGGGCTGGAGAAGGTTACAGAGATAGGGAGGGTGTAGGGGCTGGAGGAGGTTACAGAGAGGAGGAGGTTACAGAGATAGGGAGGGTTGTAGGGCTGGAGGAGGTTACAGAGATAGGGAGGGTTGTAGGGGCTGGAGGAGGTTACAGAGATAGGGAGGGTTGTAGGGGCTGGAGAAGGTTACAGAGATAGGGAGGGTGTAGGGGCTGGAGGAGGTTACAGAGAGGAGGAGGTTACAGGGATAGGGAGGGGGTGTAGGGGCTGGAGGAGGCTACAGAGATAGGGAGGGTTGTAGGGGCTGGAGGAGGTTACAGAGATAGGGAGCAGGTGTAGGGGCTGGATGAGGTTACAGGGATTGGGAGGGGGTGTTGGGGCTGGAGGAGGTTACAGAGAGCAAGAGGTTACAGAGATAGGGAGGGGGTGTAGGGGCTGCAGGAGGTTAAGAGATAGGGAGGTGGTGTAGGGCCTGGAGGTCGTTACAGAGATAGGGAGGGTTGTAGGGGCTGGAGGCGGTTACAGAGATAGGGAGGGTTGTAGGGTCTGGCGGAGGTTACGGAGATAGATAGGGGCTGGTGGGGGTTACAAAGATAGGGAGGGGTGTAGGGGCTGCAGGAGGTTAAGCGATAGGGAGGTGGTGTAGGGGCTGGAGGTGGTTACAGAGATATGGAGCGTTGTAGCGGCTGGAGGAGGTTACAGAGATATGGAGGGTTGGAGGGGCTGGAGGAGGTTACAGAGATGGAGGGTTGGGGGGCTGGAGGAGGTCACAGAGATAGGGAGGGTTGGAGGGGCTGGAGGAGGTTACAGAGATGGGGAGTGTTGTAGGGGCTGGAGGAGGTTACATAGATAGGGAGGGTTGTACGGGCTGGAGGAGGCTACAGAGAGAGAGAGGATAGTCGGAGTCTGGGGGAGGTCGCAGAGATAGGGAGGGTTGTAGGGGCTGGAGGAGGTTACAGAGATGGAGGGTTGTAGGGGCTGGAGGATGTTACTGAGATAAGGTGGGTTGTAGGGGTTGGAGGAGGTTACAGAGATAGGGAGGGATGTAGGGGCTGGAGTAGGTTAGAAATAGGGAGGGATGTAGGGGCTGGAGGACGTTACATAGAGATGGAGGGTTGGAGGGGCTGGAGGATGTTACAGAGATAGGGAGGGATGTAGGGGATGGAGGAGGTTACAGAGATAGGGTGGGTTGTAGGGGCTGGAGGAGGTTACAGAGATAGGGAGGATTGTAGGGGCTGGAGAAGGTTACAGAGATAGGGAGGGTGTAGGGGCTGGAGGAGGTTACAGAGAGGAGGAGGTTACAGAGATAGGGAGGGGGTGTAGGGGCTGGAGGAGGTTACGGAGATAGGGAGGGGGTGTAGGGGCTGGAGGAGGTTACAGAGATAGGGAGGGGGTGTAGGGGCTGGAGGAGGTTACAGAGATAGGGAGGGGGTGTAGGGGCTGGAGAAGGATGAAGTGAGGTGTGCTCAGTTTGCTATTCGAAAGTCTTATTGACATAAAACATTGGAACGCACGTGGCCAGCACCCCCAGAATGCTGATAATAGGGAGGGTGATGTCATTGAACGTCCAGGGGCGATTTATATTCTCTCTTATTGGAAGACGTTACCTGGCTGAAAGGGGACTACATTCATGTTGCGGTTTATGGGATGAGCCTGGACAACAATGGGTTAAGGAGCGGTTTTGAGAAGTGAAACTGGATTACGCTATGTCGCAACATGAACTTTAATATTGATCAAGGAGAAAGCAAAGTCATTGAGAAGTAATAAGGGAAGGAATACCAATGGCCTCGTCCGGGAAAGGTACACCTCGCCTCATGAAGGGCCAATCCATACGATTAGAGTTTGTGAGGTGGGCGGTAGTACGGCTTTAGGATCGGGATAGACGGAGAGGACACACACACTGGGGGTTGAATGAGACGTTTTGGGAAAGGTAGGGGAGATTTGGACTGGGTGCCACCCTCTTGCAATCGACATCCATGTCTCCGGTGATCGGAACAGGGTCCATTGCATCCAAGATTCCTGAGGATTGCGATGTTGCACAGGACAGTAAGCTGTGTGGAGGATACAGAGGGGCTGGAAGGGGTCATGGACAGGTTAAGTGAGTGTGAAAAAAGGGCTAACAAATGAAACATCCCATCTGTGCATGTGTGTGTCTGTCTCTCTCTCCCTTGGCTGGAGGAGGTTACAGAGATAGGGAGGGTTGTAGGGGCTGGAGGAGGTTACAGAGATAGGAAAGGTTGTAGGGGCTGGAGGAGGTTACAGAGATAGGGAGGGTTGTGGGGGCTGGAGGAGGTTACAGAGATAGGGAGGGCTGTAGGGACAGGAGGAGGTCACAGAGATAGGGAGGGTTGTAGGGACTCGAGGAGGTTACAGAGATGGGGAGGGTTGTAGGGGCTGGAGGAGGTTACAGAGATAGGGAGGGCTGTAAGGGCTGGAGGAGGTCAAAGAGATAGGGAGGGTTGTAGGGGCTGGAGGAGGTTACAGAGATAGGGAGGGCTGTGGGCTGGAGGAGGTTACAGAGATAGGGAATGGTGTAGGGGCTGGAGGAGGTTTCAGAGATAGGGAGGGCTGTAGGGACTGGAGGAGGTCACAGAGATAGGGAGGGTTGTAGGGACTGGAGGAGGTCACAGAGATAGGGAAGGTTGTAGGGGTTGGAGGAGGTTACAGAGATAGGGAGGGGGTGTAAGGGCTGGAGGAGGTTACAGAAATAGGGAGGGGGTGTAGGGGCTGAAGGAGGTTACAGAGATAGGGAGGGGGTGTAGGGGCTGGTGGGGGTTACAGAGATAGGGAGGGGTGTAGGGGCTGGAGGAGGTTACAGAGACAGGGAGGGTTGTGGGGCTGGAGGAGGTTACAGAGATAGGGAGGGTTGTGGGGGCTGGAGGAGGTTACAGAGATAGGGAGGGCTGTAGGGACTGGAGGAGGTTACAGAGATAGGGAGGGTTGTGGGGGCTGGAGGAGGTTACAGAGATAGGGAGGGTTGTAGGGGCTGGAGGAGGTGACAGAGATAGGGAGGGCTGTAGGGGCTGGAGGAGGTTCCGGAGATAGGGAGGGTTGTACGGGCTGGAAGAGGTTACAGAGATAGGGAGGGTTGTAGGGGCTGGAGGAGGTTACAGAGATAGGGAGGGGGTGTAGGGACTGGAGGAGGTTACAGAGATAGGGAGGGGTTGTAGGGGCTGGAGGAGGTTACAGAGAGGAGGAGGTTACAGAGATAGGGAGGGGGTGTACAGGCTGGAGGAGGTTACAGAGATAGGGAGGGTTGTAGGGGCTGGAGGAGGTTACAGAGATAGGGAGGGTGTAGGGGCTGCAGAAGGTTACAGAGATAGGGAGGGTGTAGGGGCTGCAGGAGGTTACAGAGTTAGGGAGGGTTGTCGGGGGTGGAGGAGGTTACAGAGATAGGGAGGGTTGTCGGGGGTGGCGGAGGTTACAGAGATAGGGTGGGTTGTCGGGGGTGGCGGAGGTTACAGAGATAGGGAGGGTTGTCGGGGGTGTCGGAGGTTACAGAGATAGGGAGGGTTGTCGGGGGTGTCGGAGGTTACAGAGATAGGGACGGTTGTCGGGGGTGGCGGAGGTTACAGAGATAGGGAGGGTTGTCGGGGGTGGAGGAGGTTACAGAGATAGGGAGGGTTGTAGGGGCTGGAGGAGGTTACAGAGATAGGGCGGAGTGTTGAAGCTGGAGGAGGTTACAGAGATAGGGAGGGTTGTAGGGGCTGGAGGAGGTTACAGAGATAGGGCGGAGTGTTGAAGCTGGAGGAGGTTACAGAGATAGGGAGGGTTGTAGGGGCTGGAGGAGGTTACAGAGATAGGGAGGGTTGTTGGGGCTGGAGGAGGGTACAGAGATAGGGAGGGTTGTAGGGGCTGGAGGAGGTTACAGAGATAGGGAGGGTTGTCGGGGGTGGCGGAGGTTACAGAGATAGGGAGGGTTGTCGGGGGTGTCGGAGGTTACAGAGATAGGGAGGGCTAGAGGAGGTTACAGAGATAGGGAAAGAGATGAGGCTGTGGAGTGATTTGGCGAAAACCTCAATGGAGAAGAGTGGTTGAGTATTCCAACACAGACACAGTGGGCCGAATGCCAGTTTCTGGTTCATGGAATGTCGTAACTTGCTGCTCCTCATCTGATGCTCTGGTTTCTATTGACAGATGCTGGCGATAGTGAAGAAGCAAGTCTGCACAAGGTACTGGGACTCCTTTGACGTTAGATTTATATTTGTATTTTTGGAGGGTCAGCTCCGAGCCTGCCCCCCAGTGGCTGAAGGTGGAGGGCACGGGCGAGAGATGACATGTACTGGGTGGAACCAGGAGGCAGCTTTGCTGTGTAAATGGAGTTGAAATCAGCCATGATTGAATGGTGGAGTGGACTCGATGGGCCGAATGGCCTTACTTGCGCTCCTATGACTTATGGTCTTATGGTCTTATGGACTTCACCCGACCGCTTGACCCAGCACAGGCTGGGATTGCAGCCAGGGCCTTTGCTGAATTGGCCGGGTCAGTATTCCGTGGTGACTGGACAGGGTCTAGCATACACGGCACTCGCTTGCGGTTTGACTCGCCTGTTGAGCAAGGTGCAGTCAGCGGGGGAGCTGGTGTTGAGGGAGGAGCGGGGGGAGGGGCGCCGTGGTTCGGGGTCTGGGTTTTAGCGTCAGGGGAACGAGACCCGCAGCCTCCTCAAGAGGCCTCACCTTGCAGGAGGGAAGGAAGGTTGGGCGGTGTGAGAAGTGTAGATGGAATCGGGCATCAGGAGCCCTCGGCCCCAGGTCTCTTCGGGAGGCCTCACCTTCAGGAGGGGAGGCAAGGTGGTTGGTGTGCGGTGGGGGCGGGGAGGGGGGTTGGAAAATCGGGTATCAGGAGCACTAGGCCCCAGGCCTCTTCGGGAGGCCTCACCTTCAGGAGGGGGAGGCAAGGTGGTTGGTGTGCGGTGGGGAGGGGGGGGGTTGGAAAATTGGGTATCAGGAGCACTAGGCCCCAGGCCTCTTCGGGAGGCCTCACCTTCAGGAGGGGAGGCAAGGCGGTTGGTGTGCGGTGGGGGCGGGGAGGGGGGTTGGAAAATCGGGTATCAGGAGCACTAGGCCCCAGGCCTCTTCGGGAGGCCTCACCTTCAGGAGGGGGAGGCAAGGTGGTTGGTGTGCGGTGGGGAGGGGGGGGGTTGGAAAATCGGGTATCAGGAGCACTAGGCCCCAGGCCTCTTCGGGAGGCCTCACCTTCAGGAGGGGAGGCAAGGCGGTTGGTGTGCGGTGGGGGCGGGGAGGGGGGTTGGAAAATCGGGTATCAGGAGCACTAGGCCCCAGGCCTCTTCGGGAGGCCTCACCTTCAGGAGGGGAGGCAGGTTGGGTGTCGGAGGTGAGAAAGAGAGAAAGAGAGGCAGGGAAAGAGTTCAGTGCTCATTCACCAAGAGAATTCCTCTAAAATCTGCTTCCCAGGACCGTTACGACATGTCCGGAGATCGCCACGCCTTTGTCCTCTGTGTCAGGAAGAACAGACGTGGCGCTCAGCACGACCTTGATAAAGTGAAAGGCCTCCTAAAGGAGTTCAATTTTGTCGACCGTAAGCCCTGCCTTGACCGTACAAATGAGGTAACATTCGACATCTTAGTCAGCGAGGGCGGTCAGGGGTTTGCGCGGCGGTTGGTGAGACGTTGCGTTTTCTTTGCACGGTGGCTCAGTCCCAAATTACCACCGGTGTTCCCAGTTAATCTTAGGGGTCCTCGCACTCCCCGTCTAAACTTTGTTTCATCCATTCAGGAAATAATCTGGGAAGTGGAGCAATTTCGCAACTGGATCAACGCGTCATCAAATGTCAGTTGCGTGTTTATCTTCATTATGGCCCATGGCGAAGAGGGAACCATTTTCGGGACGGACGGAGGAGAGGGCGTCAAACTGGACATGATTTTCTCAATGTTCGATAATAAAAACTGCCCCCAACTCCAACTCAAACCCAAAGTCTTTGTGATCCAAGCTTGTAGAGGAAGTAAGTGGGAATGCGTGAGTGGTGGTAGACAATTAAACAGCTCACTGGGGAGAGGAGCCTCCACAGATATCCCCATCCTCAATGATGGAGGAGCCCAGCACATCTGTGCAAAAGACAAGGCTGAGGCCTTCGCAACAATCTTCAGCCAAAAGTACCGTGGAGTCAACGGGAATCAGGGGGAAAACTCTCCGCTGGTTGGAGTCATACCCGGCACAAAGGAAGATGGTTGTGGTGGTTGGAGGTCAATCATTTCAGCTCCAGGACATCACTGCAGGAGTTCCTCAGGGTGGTGTCCTCGGCTCCAACCATCTTCAGCTGCTTCATCAATGACCTCCCTTCCATCATAAGGTCAGACGTGGGGATGTTTGCGGATGACTGCATAATGTTCAGTACCATTCGCGACTCCGCAGGTAATGAAGCAGCCCGTGTCCAAATGCAGCAAGACCTGGACAATATCCGGGCTCGGGCAGACAAGTGACAAGTTACATTCACGCCACACAAGTGCCCGGCAATGACCATCTCCAATGAGAGAATCTAACCATCTCCCCTTGACATTCAATGGCATTACCATCGCCGAATCCCCCACGATCAACATCCTGGGGGTTACCATTGATCAGAAGCTGCACTGGACCCAGCCGTATAAATACTGTGGCTACCAGCGCAGGTCAGAGGCTGGGAATCCTGCGGAGAGTAACTCACCTCCTGACTCCCCCCAAAGCCTGTCCACCATCTACAAGGACACAAGTCAGGAATGTGATGGACTCTCCCACTCGCCTGGATGAGCGCGGCTCCGACAACACTCGAGAAGCTCAACACCATCCAGGACAAAGCAGCCCCCCTCTCCCGCTCGATCGACTCGCTAACCCCCACCTTCAACACCCACTCCCCCCACCCACCGACGCACCGCGGCAGCCGTGTGTACCGTCTACAAGATGCACGCCACGCGCCAAGGCTCCTTCGACACCCAAACCCGCCACCTCTACCCCCTAGAAGGACAAAGAGGCGGTTGCTGGGGAGGGGAGGGAGGGGGGTGGGGGTCAGAGAGAAACGTGGGTGTGTGTGGAGGGGCTAAGTGAGCGTGGGGGGAAAATGGGTGGAATGGAATGTGGGTGGGGGCCTGGGTGGCAATTCAAGCACCTGTAGTTCTGGGCGAAAGGTTATTGGTGGGAAATGTCCTTCAGTGTTTTTGCCGAGCTGGGACTGGAGTTGATTCATCGCCAATCTTTGTTAATCGTTGTTTTTGACAGAAAGTGAAGATTCCGGGGTCAAAATGGCGGACGGATTTCGATCACTTGACCTGGGGAATGTTGAGGAAACTGCGCAAGTGATGCTGCCGATAATGACAGACACCTTCACCATCTATCCTGCACAGCCTGGTAACTACATTCCTCTCAATCCAAGGGAAAATAACCCACACACAAAACACACACACTCACAATACACACACTCACACACACTCACAATACACACACTCACACACACACACTCACAATACACACACTCACACACACACTCACAATACACACACTCACACACACACACACACTCACAATACACACACTCACACACACACTCACACACACACACTCACACACACACACTCACACACACACACTCACAATACACACACTCACACACACAGTCGTCCAGGAATTGGCCCCTCGTGAAACATTTACCTCAAGGGGAAATTAGGGATGGACCATAAACGCTGGTTTCCCCAGCAACAACCTGCCCGTGCTAATGAATCACCCCCAACACCCCGGGCTCGAGTGCGGCACCTTAACAAGCCCCTGAGCAAAATAGAAGTTCTGAAATGTAACATTAGGTGTCAAGCTTGCCTTTGGAAATGTGAACTGTCTAATTGTGTGCGCAGGTTTCGTGGCGTACCGTTACTCTGACAAAGGGTCAGTAATGATCCTCAAAATGGATGAAGTGTTCAGGGCTTTTCGCAGCCAGTTACACCTCTACGATCTCTTTGTAAAGGTCAGTGCATCCAACGTCACGGTGCAAAGATTCACATTGGTCATTAACAGGGCCTCTCCAAATGTGTCAGGACCAACGGATTGGTCAGTTTGTTCACCGGCAGATCCGGTGTTCAGTTACAAATGGTCAGTGCGAGGGCACATGGTGACCATCTCGCAGCCTCAAGGAATGTCTCGGTGATGGCTGTTACGGGCTACCTCAGCACTGACCCTCCCACAGTGCGGCACTCCCTCAGCACTGACCGTCCGACAGTGTACTGCTCCCTGAGTCCCTCAGCACTGACCCTCCGACAGTGCGGCGCTCCCTCAGCACTGACCCTCCACAGTGCGGCGCTCCCTCAGCACTGACCGTCCGACAGTGTACTGCTCCCTGAGTCCCTCAGCACTGACCCTCCGACAGTGCGGCGCTCCCTCAGCACTGACCCTCCACAGTGCGGCACTCCCTCAGCACTGACCGTCCGACAGTGTGGCGCTCCCTCAGCACTGACCCTCCGACAGTGCGGCTCTCCCTCAGCACTGACCCTCCGACAGTGCGGCTCTCCCTCAGCACTGACCCTCCGACAGTGCGACACTCCCTCAGCACTGACCCTCCGACAGCGCGGCGCTCCCTCAGCACTGACCCTCCCACAGTGCGGCGCTCCCTCAACACTGACCCTCCGACAGTGCGGCGCTCCCTCAGCACTGACCCTCCGACAGCGCGGCGCTCCCACAACACTGACCCTCCGACATTGCGGCGCTCCCTCAGCACTGACTCTCTGACAGTGCGACGCTCCCTCAGCACTGACCCTCCGACAGCGCGGCGCACCCTCAGCACTGACCCTCCGACAGTGCGGCGCTCCCTCAGCACTGACACTCCGACAGTGCGGCACAACCTCAGCACTGACCCTCCGACAGTGCGGCGCTCCCTCAGCACTGACCCTCCGACAGTGCGGCACTCCCTCAGCACTGACCCTCCGACAGTGTACTGCTCCCTGAGTCCCTCAGCACTGACCCTTCGACAGTGCGGCGCTCCCTCAGCACTGACCCTCCGACAGTGTACTGCTCCCTGAGTCCCTCAGCACTCACCCTTCGACAGTGCGGCACTCCCTCAGCACTGACACTCCGACAGTGCGGAGCTCCCTCAGCACTGACCCTCTGACAGTGCGGCACTCCCTCAGCACTGACCCTCCAACAGTGCGGCGCTCCCTCAGCACTGACCCTCCGACAATGCGGTGCCCCCTCAGCACTGACCCTCCGACAGTGCGGCGCTCCCTCAGTACTGACCCTCCAACAGTGCAGCGCTCCCTCAGTACTGACCCTCCGACAGTGCGGCGCTCCCTCAGTACTGACCCTCCGAGAGTGCGGCGCACCCTCAGTACTGACCCTCCGACAGTGCAGCGCTCCCTCAGTACTGACCCTCCGACAGTGCGGCGCTCCCTCAGCACTGACCCTCCGACAGTGCGGCGCTCCCTCAGTACTGACCCTCCGACAGTGCAGCGCTCCCTCAGTACTGACCCTCCGACAGTGCAGCGCTCCCTCAGTACTGACCCTCCGACAGTGCGGCGCTCCTCAGTACTGACCCTCCGACAGTGCAGCGCTCCCTCAGTACTGACCCTCCGACAGTGCGGCACTCCCTCAGCACTGACCCTCCGACAGTGCGGCACTCCCTCAGCACTGACCCTCCGACAGTGCGGCGCTCCCTCAGCACTGACCCTCCGACAGTGCGGCACTCCCTCAGCACTGACCCTCCAACAGTGCGGCGCTCCCTCAGCACTGACCCTCCGACAGTGCGGTGCTCCCTCAGCACTGACCCTCAGACTGTGCGGAGCTCCCTCAGCACTGAACCTCCGACAGTGCGGCGCTCCCTCAGCACTGACCCTCCGACAATGCGGTGCCCCCTCAGCACTGACCCTCCGACAGTGCGGCTCTCCCTCAGCACTGACCCTCAGACTGTGCGGAGCTCCCTCAGCACTGACCCTCCGACAGTGCGGCGCTCCCTCAGTACTGACCCTCCGACAGTGCGGCGCTCCCTCAGCACTGACCCTCCGACAGTGCGGCTCTCCCTCAGCACTGACCCTCCGACAGTGCGGCTCTCCCTCAGTACTGACCCTCCGACAGTGCGGTGCTCCCTCAGCACTGACCCTCCGACAGTGCGGCTCTCCCTCAGCACTGACCCTCCGACAGTGCGGCTCTCCCTCAGCACTGACCCTCCGACAGTGCGGTGCTCCCTCAGCACTGACCCTCCGACAATGCGGTGCCCCCTCAGCACTGACCCTCCGACAGTGCGGTGCTCCCTCAGCACTGACCCTCCGACAATGCGGTGCCCCCTCAGCACTGACCCTCCGACAGTGCGGCGCTCCCTCAGCACTGACCCTCCGACAGTGCGGCGCTCCCTCAGCACTGACCCTCCGACAGTGCGGCTCTCCCTCAGCACTGACCCTCCGACAGTACGGCGCTCCCTCAGTACTGACCCTCCGACAGTGCGGCGCTCCCTCAGCACTGACACTCCGACAGTGTGGTGCTCCCTCAGCACTGACCCTCCGACAGTGCGGCTCTCCCTCAGCACTGACCCTCCGACAGTGCGGCGCTCCCTCAGCACTGACCCTCAGACTGTGCGGCACTCCCTCAGCACTGACCCTCCGACAGTGCGGCACTCCCTCAGCACTGACACTCCGACAGTGCGGCGCTCTCTCAGCACTGACCCTCCGACAGTGCGGCGCTCTCTCAGCACTGACCCTCCGACAGTGTGGCGCTCCCTCATCACTGACCCTCAGACTGTGCGGCGCACCCTCAGCACTGACCCTCCGACAGTGCGGTACTCCCTCAGCACTGACCCTCCGACAGTGCGGCGCTCCCTCAGCACTGACTCTCCGACAGCGCGGCGCTGTCTCAGCACTGACCCTCCGACAGTGCGGCGCTCCCTCAGCACTGACCCTCCGACAGTGCGGCGCTCCCACAACACTGACCCTCCGACAGCGCGGCGCTCCCTCAGCACTGACTCTCTGACAGTGCGACGCTCCCTCAGCACAGACCCTCCGACAGCGCGGCGCTCCCTCAGCACTGACCCTCCGACAGTGCGGCGCACCCTCAGCACTGACCCTCCGACAGTGCAGCGCTCTCTCAGCACTGACCCTCCGACAGTGCGGCGCTCCCTCAGCACTGACCCTCCGACAGTGCGGCACTCCCTCAGCACTGACCCTCCGACAGTGCGGTGCTCCCTCAGCACTGACCCTCCGACAGTGCGGCACCCCCTCAGCACTGACCCTCCGACAGTGCGGCGCTCTCTCAGCACTGACCCTCCGACAGTGCGGCACTCCCTCAGCACTGACCCTCCGACAGTGCGGTGCTCCCTCAGCACTGACCCTCCGACAGTGCGGCACCCCCTCAGCACTGACCCTCCGACAGTGCGGCGCTCTCTCAGCACTGACCCTCCGACAGTGCGGCACTCCCTCAGCACTGACCCTCCGACAGTGCGGCGCTCCCTCAGCACTGACACTCCGACAGTGCGGTGCTCCCTCAGCACTGACACTCCGACAGTGCAGCGCTCTCTCAGCACTGACCCTCCGACAGTGCGGCGCACCCTCAGCACTGACCCTCCGACAGTGCAGCGCTCTCTCAGCACTGACCCTCCGACAGTGCGGCGCTCCCTCAGCACTGTCTCTCTGACACTGCGGCGCTCCCTCTGCACTGACCCTCCGACAGTGCGACGCTCCCTCAGCACAGACCCTCCGACAGCGCGGCACTCCCTCAGCACTGACCCTCCGACAGTGCGGCGCTCCCTCAGCACTGACCCTCCGACAGTGCTGCGCACCCTCAGCACTGACCCTCCGACAGTGCGGCGCTCCCTCAGCACTGACCCTCCGACAGTGCGGCACAACCTCAGCACTGACCCTCCGACAGTGCGGCGCTCCCTCAGCACTGACCCTCCGACAGTGCGGAACTCCCTCAGCACTGACCCTCCGACAGTGTACTGCTCCCTGAGTCCCTCAGCACTGACCCTTCGACAGTGCGGCGCTCCGTCAGCACTGACCCTCCGACAGTGTACTGCTCCCTGAGTCCCTCAGCACTCACCCTTCGACAGTGCGGCACTCCCTCAGCACTGACCCTCCGACAGTGCGGAGCTCCCTCAGCACTGACCCTCTGACAGTGCGGCACTTCCTCAGCACTGACCCTCCGACAGTGCGGCGCTCCCTCAGCACTGACCCTCCGACAATGCGGTGCCCCCTCACCACAGACCCTCCGACAGTGCGGCGCTCCCTCAGTACTGACCCTCCGACAGTGCGGCGCTCCCTCAGCACTGACCCTCCGACAGTGCGGCGCTCCCTCAGCACTGACCCTCAGACTGTGCGGCACTCCCTCAGCACTGACACTCCGACAGTGCGGCGCTCTCTCAGCACTGACCCTCCGACAATGTGGCGCTCCCTCATCACTGACCCTCCGACAGTGCGGCACTCCCTCAGCACTGACCGTCCGACAGTGCAGCGCTCCCTCAGCACTGACCCTCTGACAGTGCGGCGCTCCCTCAGCACTGACCCTCCGACAGTGCGGCGCTCCCTCAGCACTGACCCTCCCACAGTGCGGCGCTCTCTCAGCACTGACCCTCCGACAGTGCGGCGGTCCCTCAGCACTGACCCTCCGACAGTGCGGCGCACCCTCAGCACTGACCCTCCGACAGTGCGGCACTCTCTCAGCACTGACCCTCCGACAGTGCGGCGCTCCCTCAGCACTGACCCTCCGACAGTGCGGCGCTCCCTCAGCACTGACCCTCCGACAGTGCGGCACTCCCTCTGCACTGACCCTCCGACAGTGCAGCGCTCCCTCAGCACTGACCCTCCGACAGTGCGGCACAACCTCAGCACTGACCCTCCGACAGTGCGGTGCTCCCTCAGCACTGACCCTCCGACAGTGCGGCGCTCCCTCAGCACTGACCCTCCGACAGTGTACTGCTCCCTGAGTCCCTCAGCACTGACCCTTCGACAGTGCGGCGCTCCCTCAGCACTGACCCTCCGACAGTGTACTGCTCCCTGAGTCCCTCAGCACTCACCCTTCGACAGTGCGGCACTCCCTCAGCACTGACCCTCCGACAGTGCGGAGCTCCCTCAGCACTGACCCTCTGACAGTGCGGCACTCCCTCAGCACTGACCCTCCGACAGTGCGGCGCTCCCTCAGCACTGACCCTCCGACAATGCGGTGCCCCCTCAGCACTGACCCTCTGACAGTGCGGCGCTCCCTCAGTACTGACCCTCCGACAGTGCGGCGCTCCCTCAGCACTGACCCTCCGACAGTGCGGCGCTCCCTCAGCACTGACCCTCAGACTGTGCGGCACTCCCTCAGCACTGACACTCCGACAGTGCAGCGCTCTCTAAGCACTGACCCACCGACAGTGTGGCGCTCCCTCATCACTGACCCTCCGACAGTGCGGCACTCCCTCAGCACTGACCGTCCGACAGAGCAGCGCTCCCTCAGCACTGATCCTCCGACAGTGCGGCGCTCCCTCAGCACTGACCCTCCGACAGTGCGGCGCACCCTCAGCACTGACCCTCCGACAGTGCGGCACTCCCTCAGCACTGACCGTCCGACAGTGCGGCACTCCCTCAGCACTGACCCTCCGACAGTGCAGCGCTCCCTCAGCGCTGATCCTCCGACAGTGCGGCGCGCCTTCAGCACTGACACTCCGACAGTGCGGCGCACCCTCAGCACTGACACTCCGACAGTGCGGCCCACCCTCAGCACTGACCCTCCGACAGTGCGGCGCTCTCTCAGCACTGACCCTCCGACAGCGTGGCGCTCCCTCATCACTGACCCTCCGACAGTGCGGCACTCCCTCAGCACAGACCGTCCGACAGTGCGGCACTCCCTCTGCACTGACCCTCCGACAGTGCAGTGCTCTCTCAGCACTGACCCTCCGACAGTGCGGCGCTCTCTCAGCACTGACCCTCCAACAGTGCGGCACAACCTCAGCACTGACCCTCCGACAGTGCGGCACTCCCTCAGCACTGACCGTCCGACAGTGCGGCACTCCCTCAGCACTGACCCTCCGACAGTGCGGCACAACCTCAGCACTGACCCTCCGACAGTGCGGCACTCCCTCAGCACTGACCGTCCGACAGTGCGGCACTCCCTCAGCACTGACCCTCCGACAGTGCGGCACACCCTCAGCACTGACCCTCCGACAGTGCGGCGCTCTCTCAGCACTGACCCTCCGACAGTGTGGCGCTCCCTCATCACTGACCCTCCGACAGTGCGGCACTCCCTCAGCACAGACCGTCCGACAGTGCGGCACTCCCTCTGCACTGACCCTCCGACAGTGCAGTGCTCTCTCAGCACTGACCCTCCGACAGTGCGGCGCTCTCTCAGCACTGACCCTCCGACAGTGCGGCGCTCCCTCAGCACTGACCCTCCGACAGTGTACTGCTCCCTGAGTCCCTCAGCACTGACCCTTCAACAGTGCGGCGCTCCCTCAGCACTGACCCTCCGACAGTGTACTGCTCCCTGAGTCCCTCAGCACTCACCCTTCGACAGTGCGGCACTCCCTCAGCACTGACCCTCCGACAGTGCGGAGCTCCCTCAGCACTGACCCTCTGACAGTGCGGCACTCCCTCAGCACTGACCCTCCGACAGTGCGGCGCTCCCTCAGCACTGACCCTCCGACAATGCGGTGCCCCCTCAGCACTGACCCTCTGACAGTGCGGCGCTCCCTCAGTACTGACCCTCCGACAGTGCGGCGCTCCCTCAGCACTGACCCTCCGACAGTGCGGCGCTCCCTCAGCACTGACCCTCAGACTGTGCGGCACTCCCTCAGCACTGACACTCCGACAGTGCGGCGCTCTCTCAGCACTGACCCTCCGACAGTGTGGCGCTCCCTCATCACTGACCCTCCGACAGTGCGGCACTCCCTCAGCACTGACCGTCCGACAGTGCAGCGCTCCCTCAGCACTGATCCTCCGACAGTGCGGCGCTCCCTCAGCACTGACCCTCCGACAGTGCGGCGCACCCTCAGCACTGACCCTCCGACAGTGCGGCACTCCCTCAGCACTGACCGTCCGACAGTGCGGCACTCCCTCAGCACTGACCCTCCGACAGTGCAGCGCTCCCTCAGCGCTGATCCTCCGACAGTGCGGCGCTCCCTCAGCACTGACACTCCGACAGTGCGGCGCACCCTCAGCACTGACACTCCGACAGTGCGGCCCACCCTCAGCACTGACCCTCCGACAGTGCGGCGCTCTCTCAGCAATGACCCTCCGACAGCGTGGCGCTCCCTCATCACTGACCCTCCGACAGTGCGGCACTCCCTCAGCACAGACCGTCCGACAGTGCGGCACTCCCTCTGCACTGACCCTCCGACAGTGCAGTGCTCTCTCAGTACTGACCCTCCGACAGTGCGGCGCTCTCTCAGCACTGACCCTCCAACAGTGCGGCACAACCTCAGCACTGACCCTCCGACAGTGTGGCACTCCCTCAGCCCTGACCGTCCGACAGTGCGGCACTCCCTCAGCACTGACCCTCCGACAGTGCGGCACAACCTCAGCACTGACCCTCCGACAGTGCGGCACTCCCTCAGCACTGACCGTCCGACAGTGCGGCACTCCCTCAGCACTGACCCTCCGACAGTGCGGCGCACCCTCAGCACTGACCCTCCGACAGTGCGGCGCTCTCTCAGCACTGACCCTCCGACAGTGTGGCGCTCCCTCATCACTGACCCTCCGACAGTGCGGCACTCCCTCAGCACAGACCGTCCGACAGTGCGGCACTCCCTCTGCACTGACCCTCCAACAGTGCAGTGCTCTCTCAGCACTGACCCTCCGACAGTGCGGCGCTCTCTCAGCACTGACCCTCCAACAGTGCGGCACTCCCTCAGCACTGACCCTCCGACAGTGCGGCACAACCTCAGCACTGACCCTCCGACAGTGCGGCGCTCCCTCAGCACTGACCGTCCGACAGTGCGGCACTCCCTCAGCACTGATCCTCCGACAGTGCGGCGCACCCTCAGCACTGACACTCCGACAGTGCGGCGCTCCCTCAGCACTGACCCTCCGACAGTGCGGCGCTCCCTCAGCACTGACCCTCCGACAGTGCGGCGCTCCCTCAGCACTGACCCTCCGACAGTGCGGCACTCTCTCAGCACTGACCATCCGACAGTGCAGCTCTACCTCAGCACTGACCCTCCGACAGTGCGGTCCCTCAGCACTGACCGTCCGACAGTGCGGCACTCCCTCAGCACCGACCCTCCGACAGTGCGGCACTCTCTCAGCACTGACCATCCGACAGTGCAGCGCTCCCTCAGCACTGATCCTCCGACAGTGCGGCGCACCCTCAGCACTGACCCTCCGACAGTGCGGCGCTCCCTCAGCACTGATCCTCCGACAGTGCGGCGCACCCTCAGCACTGACCCTCCGACAGTGCGGCGCTCTCTCAGCACTGACCCTCCGACAGTGCGGCTCCCTCAGCACTGACCCTCCGACAGTGCGGCGCTCCCTCAGCACAGACCCTCCAACAGTGCGGCGTCCCTCAGCACTGACCCTCCGACAGTGCGGCGCTCCCTCAGCACTGACCCTCCGACAGTGCGGCGCTCCCTCAGCACTGACACTCCGACAGTGTGGCGCTCCCTCATCACTGACCCTCCGACAGTGCGGCGCTCCCTCAGCACTGACCCTCCGACAGTGCGGCGCACCCTCAGCACTGACCCTCCGACAGTGTGGCGCTCTCTCAGCACTCACCCTCCGACAGTGCGACGCTCCCTCGCACTGACCCTCTGACAGTGCGGCACTCCCTTAGCACTGACCCTCCGACAGTGCGGCACTCCCTGAGCACTGACCCTCCGACAGTGCGGTGCTCCCTCAGCAAAGACTCTCCGACAGGGTGGCGCTCCCTTATCACTGACCCTCCGACAGTGTGGCGCTCCCTCATCACTGACCCTCCGACAGTGTGGCGCTCCCTCAGCACTGACCGTCCGACAGTGCAGCGCTCCCTCAGCACTGATCCTCCGACAGTGCGGCGCTCCCTCAGCACTGACACTCCGACAGTGCGGCGCACCCTCAGCACTGACACTCCGACAGTGCGGCGCACCCTCAGCACTGACCCTCCGACAGTGCGGCGCTCTCTCAGCACTAACCCTCCGACAGTGTGGCGCTCCCTCATCACTGACCCTCCGACAGTGCGGCACTCCCTCAGCACTGACCGTCCGACAGTGCGGCACTCCCTCAGCACTGACCCTCCGACAGTGCGGCGCTCCCTCATCACTGACCCTCCGACAGTGCGGCGCTCCCTCAGCACTGACCCACTGACAGTGCGGCACTCCCTCAGCACTGACCCTCCGACAGTGCTGCGCTCCCTCAGACTGGTTGAGGTGATTGATGCCAATGTCCTTCCCCAGTCAAAGGAGGAGTTGTGGTGGGCGGGCGCACCCGGGCGGGTGTGGGGGGCTGAGCGGAGGGTGGAGGGAAGGTGGAATGACAGCAATGGGGAAAGTAATAGGTGTCTATGGGAGGGGTGAAGATACCATGGTGGGGAAGGAGTCTGGTGTGGGGCAGAAACTCCGCCAGAGAGCGGAGGGGCCAAATGGCCTGGTCCCGGTCTGTGACTGTTTGACGGGGCTATTCAGAAAGCCTTGTAGAGCTGGGGAGAGATGAGGGGTGTAGGTAGCACTAACACTGACATCTCCCTGTGTACAGACGTTATCAGATATGTTTTGTTTGAGTAAGTCTTTCTGAATGACATTCTAGGTCAATCAGAGAGTGACTGAAGATGATATAATGAAGTCAGGAAGTACTAGGAAGACGACATTGGTGATGGAATCTACCCTGACCAAAGCTCTGTACATCGATTAGCAAAATGCTTCACTTGCTCAGCACCCGTCCCGCACTGCCCGAGAAGGACTGCAAATACTGGACAGGCAATAGGAAGACGAATAATTCTGGGAACGCTCGGCACAACAAAACCAAGTCTGAAGCGACAAGGACAGAGTTAACTGTTCTGCTTGAGCCCATGTAGTGCATTGCCTCCATTTTTTCTGTGTAATTTTATTGCTTAATAAATCCAGGTTATAAATCTTAACCTGATGCACCTTTCAGTCCAGTTCATCTTCTTAACCAATAGCAGTCACCAGCGATTATTGGAGCTTGAGGCATCTATCATTTGAGTTGAACTGAGTTTATCTGTAGTTTTGGGGGCTCACAGGGGGTTCACGGATCACCCGGAATGAACGACCAGAGAGAGTCATTTGAAGAGACAATGTGATTTGAGATTCAGGAAATCATAAAATTAGTCTGGGTGGGATATTAAAGGGTGAGGGAGTGAGAAGAGAGTGGGATTAGACTGGGTGGGATATTAAAACATTCGGGGAGTGAGGGGGAGAGTGGGATTAGACTGGGTGGGATATTAAAACATTCGGGGAGTGAGGGGGAGAGTGGGATTGGACTGGGTGGGATATTAAAGGGTGTGGGTAGTGAGGGGGAGAGTGGGATTAGAATGTGTGCGATATTAAAGGGTGCGGGGAGTAAGGGGGGAGAGGGGGATTAGACTGGGTGGGATATTAAAGGGTGCAGGGAATAAGGGGGGAGAGGGGGATTAGACTGGGTGGGATATTAAAGGGTGCGATGAGTGAGGGGGGGAGAGTGGGATTAGACTAGGTGGGATATTAAAAGGTGCGGAGAACATAGAACATAGAACATAGAAAATACAGCACAGAACAGGCCCTTCGGCCCACGATGTTGTGCCGAACCTTTGTCCTAGATTAATCATAGATTAGCATTGAATTTACAGTGCAGAAGGAGGCCATTCGGCCCTTTGAGTCTGCACCGGCTCTTGGAAAGAGCACCATACCCAAACTCAACACCTCCACCAAACACCAAGGGCAATTTGGACATTAAGGGCAATTTATCATTGGCCAATTCACCTAACCCGCACATCTTTGGACTGTGGGAGGAAACCGGAGCACCCGGAGGAAACCCACGCAGACACGGGGAGGACGTGCAGACTCCGCACAGAAAATGACCCAAGCCGGAATCGAACCTGGGACCATGGAGCTGTGAAGCAATTGTGCTATCCACAATGCTACCGTACTGCCCTTAAGAACAAATAAATCTACACTATATCATTTTACCGTCATCCATGTACCTATCCAATAGCTGCTTGAAGGTCCCTAATGTTTCCGACTCAACTACTTCCACAGGCAGAGTGAGGGAGAGAGTGAGATTAGACTGGGTGGGACATTAAAGGGTGCGGGGAGTGAGGTGGAGGGTGGGATTAGACTGGGTGGGATATTAAAGGGTGCGGGGAGTGAGGGAGAGAGTGAGATTAGACTGGGTGGGACATTAAAGGGTGCAGGGAGTGAGGTGGAGGGTGGGATTAGACTGGGTGAGATATTAAAGGGTGCGGGGAGTGAGGGAGAGAGTGAGATTAGACTGGGTGGGACATTAAAGGGTGCAGGGAGTGAGGGGAGGTGGGATTAGACTGGGTGGGATATTAAAGGGTGCGGGGAGTAATGGGGAGAGTGGGATTAGACTGGGTGGGATATTAAAGGGTGCAGGGAGTGAGGGGGAGAGTGGGATTAGATTGGGTGGGATATTAAAGGGTGCAGGGAGTGAGGGGGAAAGTGGGATTAGACTGGGTGGGATATTAAAGGGTGCAGGGAGTGAGGGGAGAGTGGGATTAGACTGGGTGGGATATTAAAGGGTGCGGGGAGTGAGGGGGAGAGTGCGATTAGATTGGGTGGGATATTAAAGGGTGCAGGGAGTGAGGGGGAGAGTGGGATTAGACTGGGTGGAATATTAAAGGGTGCGGGGAGTGAGGGGGAGAGTGGGATTAGACTGGGTGGGATATTAAAGGGTGCGGGGAGTGAGGGGAAGAGTGGGATTAGACTGGGTGGGATTTTAAAGGGTGTGGGGAGTAAAGGAGAGAGTGGGATTAGACTGGGTGGGATATTAAAGGGTGCGGGCAGTGAGGGGAAGAGTGGGATTTGACTGGGTGGGATATTAAAGGGTGTGGGGAGTGAGGGGGAGAGTGGGATTAGACTGGGTGGGATTTTAAAGGGTGTGGGGAGTAAAGGAGAGAGTGGGATTAGACTGGGTGGGATATTAAAGGGTGCGGGCAGTGAGGGGAAGAGTGGGATTTGACTGGGTGGGATATTAAAGGGTGCGGGGAGTGAGGGGGGTCAGTGGGATTAGACTGGGTGGGATATTAAAGGGTGCGGGGAGTGAGGGGAGAGTGGGATTAGACTGGGTGGGATATTAAAGGGTGTGGGGAGTGAGGGGGAGAGTGGGATTAGACTGGGTGGGATATTAAAGGGTGTGGGGAGCGAGGGGAGAGTGGGATTAGAATGGGTGGGATATTAACGGGTGCGGGGAGCGAGGGGAGAATGGGATTAGACTGGGTGGGATAGTAAAGGGTGCGGGGAGTGAGGGAGAGAGTGGGATTAGACTGGGTGGGATATTAAAGTGTGAGGTGAGTGAGGGGGAGAGTGGGATTAGACTGGGTGGGATAATAAAGGGTGCGGGGAGTGAGGGGGATAGTGGGATTAGACGGTGGGAGATTAAAGGGTGCGGCGAGTGAGGGGGAGAGTGGGATTAGACTGGGTGGGATATTAAAGGGTGCGGGGAGTGACTTCCGGGTGCGGCGATGACCAGCTAAGTCGCACGTTTCTGCAGCTCCCGGTGGAAAGGACTTTTGGGCTCTTAATAGGAGCCCCAACGGCAATTTTGACGGCTAAAAGCACTGTGCGGTAAACCAGAAGGGAATCCCCCCTGGATACGGATGGAAAAAGGAGAGGAAAGTTGCCGGATTGCGTTGGATCCTCTAGAGCAGCGGCCAGGAAAGCAGGCACAAAGCAAGATGGCGTCGGAAGGAGGCAGTTTAATATGGGGCCCTGACCAACAAGAGTTCCTGCGGCGTTGCGTGGAAGAACTTAAAAAGGAGATGAAGAAGGAGCTGTTGGCCCCGATATTACAGGCGATTGAAGGGCTAAAGGAGGAGCAAAAGACCCAGGAACAGGAGCTTTGGGTTGTGAAGGCAAAGGCTGCTGAGAATGAGGACGACATACAGGGCCTGGTGGTGAAGACAGAGATGCACGAGGCACAACACAAAAGGTGTGTGGAAAGGCTGGAGGTGCTGGAGAATAATGCGAGGAGGAAGGTGCAGAGGGGGCGGACGTCGGGGCATATGTGAGCGCGATGCTTCACTCGTTAATGGGATCGGAGGCCCCGACGGGCCCGGTGGAGGTGGAGGGAGCCTATCGGGTTATGGCGCGAAGACCGAGGGCTGGAGAAATTCCTCGAGCTATAGTGGTGAGATTTCTCCGATATAAGGACAGAGAGATGGTCCTCAGATGGGCAAAGAAAACTCGGAGCAGTAGGTGGGAGAACGCGGTGATCCGCGTATACCAAGATTGGAGTGCGGAGGTGGCTAGAAGGAGGGCAAGCTTTAATCGGGCCAAGGCGGTGCTGCACAAACGGAAGATTAAATTTGGAATGCTGCAGCCGGCAAGACTGTGGGTCACATATCGAGGGAGGCACCACTACTTCGAAACGGCAGAAGAGGCGTGGACATTTATTGTCGAGGAGAAACTGGAATAAGCGGGCTAGAAAAAGAACGTTTGGGACAAAGTGGTGGGGCGAATATGTGGGGTGAAGATGATTTCCCAAGTTGTTAATCCTGCGACCCTGTAACTTTTCTCTCTTCCCCATGTCGTGGGGGAGGGGGGGAGGGAGGATGAGGAGCTGGGGGCGCCGGCCATGGGGGGCAGGGCCAAATGGGAAGCGCGGGCTTTGTTCCCGCGCTATGGTAATCATGGCGGGAACAGGGAAGCAGGAAGGAGGGGGCCTCGCACAGTGGGAGCCGAGGTCACGGGGGGAAGCCGAGGTCGGCCAGAGTTTGCTGACTTCTGGGAGCAACATGGGGGGTGCAATTACGCTAGTGAGGGATCTAGCGGGGGGGGTTAACTGGGTTGCTGCTGCTGGGGAGAAGGGGGAGCTGGTATGGGGTGGGGTGGTCGGGGCGGGAGGGCGCTGTTGGGAGGAGATACGGCTACGTGGGAACCGGGTGAGGAGCTGGATTGAAAAAGGAGATGGCTAGTCGACAAGGGGGGGGTAAAGAGCCCCTCCAACCCAGCTGATCACGTGGAATCTGAGAGGGCTGAACGGGCCGATAAAGAGGGCACGGGTACTTGCACACCTAAAGAAACTTAAGGCAGATGTGGTTATGCTGCAGGAGACGCATCTGAAACTGATAGACCAGGTTAGACTACGCAAAGGATGGGTGGGGCAGGTGTTTCATTCGGGGCTAGACGCAAAAAACAGGGGGGTGGCTATACTAGTGGGGAAGCGGGTAATGTTTGAGGCAAAGACCATAGTGGCGGAGTGGGGGCAGATACGTGATGGTGAGTGGCAAATTGCAAGGGGAGGCAGTGGTCTTAGTGAACGTATATGCCCCGAACTGGGATGATGCCAACTTTATGAGGCGTATGTTAGGACGTATCCCGGACCTAGAGGTGGGGAAGTTGGTAATGGGTGGAGATTTTAATACGGTGCTGGACCCAGGGCTGGACAGATCGAGGTCCAGGACCGGAAGGAGGCCGGCTGCAGCTAGGGTGCTTAAGGACTTTATGGAGCAGATGGGAGGAGTAGACCCTTGGAGATTTAGCAGACCTAGGAGTAAGGAGTTTTCGTTTTTCTCCTATGTCCACAAAGTTTATTTACGGATAGACTTTTTTGTTTTGGGAAGGGCACTGATCCCGAAGGTGATGGGGACAGAGTACACGGCTATAGCTATTTCGGATCACGCTCCACATTGGGTGGACCTGGAGATAGGGGAGGAAAAAGAACAGCGTCCACCCTGGAGAATGGACATGGGATTATTGGCAGATGAGGGGGTGTGTCTAAGGGTGAGGGGGTGTATTGAAAGGTACTTGGAACTCAATGACAATGGGGAGGTTCAGGTGGGAGTGGTCTGGGAGGCGCTGAAGGCAGTGGTTAGAGGGGAGCTGATATCAATAAGGGCACATAAAGGAAAGCAGGAGGGTAGGAAAAGGGAGCGGTTGTTGAAAGAACTTCTGAGGGTGGACAGGCAATATGCGGAGGCACCGGAGGAGGGACTGTACAGGGAAAGGCAAAGGCTACACGTAGAATTTGACTTGCTGACTTCGGGTACTGCAGAGGCACAGTGGAGGAAGGCACAGGGTGTACAGTACGAATATGGGGAGAAGGCGAGCAGGTTGCTGGCCCACCAACTGAGGAAAAGGGGAGCAGCGAGGGAGATAGGGGGGGGGGTGAGAGATGAGGAGGGAGAGATGGAGCGGGGAGCGGAGAGAGTGAATGGAGTTCAAGGCATTTTATGAAAGATTATATGAAGCGCAGCCCCCGGACGGGAAGGAGAGAATGATGTGCTTTCTGGATCAGCTGGAATTTCCTAAGGTGGAGGAGCAGGAGAGGGCGGGACTGGGAGCACAGATTGAGACGGAGGAAGTAGTGAAAGGGATTGGGAGCATGCAGGCGGGGAAGGCCCCGGGACCAGACGGATTCCCAGTTGAATTCTATAGGAAATATATGGACTTGCTGGCCCCGCTATTGATGAGAACCTTTAATGAGGCGAGGGAAAGGGGGCAGCTGCCCCCGACTATGTCAGAGGCAACGATATCGCTCCTCCTAAAGAAGGAAAAAGACCCGCTGCAATGCGGGTCCTATAGGCCTATTTCCCTCCTGAATGTGGACGCTAAGATTCTGGCCAAGGTAATGGCAACAAGGAAAGAGGATTGTGCCCCTGGGGTGGTTCATGAGGATCAAACTGGGTTTGTGAAGGGGAGACAGCTGAATACAAATATACGGAGGCTGCTAGGGGTAATGATGATGCCCCCACCAGAGGGGGAAGCGGAGATAGTGGTGGCGATGGATGCAGAGAAAGCATTTGATAGAGTGGAGTGGGATTATTTGTGGGAGGTGCTGAGGAGATTTGGCTTTGGAGATGGGTATATCAGATGGGTACAGTTGCTGTATAGGGCCCCGATGGCGAGCGTGGTCACGAATGGACGGGGGTCTGATTATTTTCGGCTCCATAGAGGGACGAGGCAGGGATGTCCTCTGTCCCCGTTATTGTTTGCACTGGCGATTGAGCCCCTGGCCATAGCATTGAGGGGTTCCAGGAAGTGGAGGGGAGTACTCAGGGGAGGAGAAGAACACCGGGTATCTCTGTGTGCGGATGATTTGTTGCTATATGTGGCGGACCCGGCGGAGGGGATGCCAGAGATAATGCGGATACTTGGGGAGTTTGGGGATTTTTCAGGGTATAAATTGAACATGGGGAAAAGTGAGTTATTTCTGGTACATCTGGTACATCCAGGGGAGCAGAGCAGAGAGATAGAGGATTCACCGTTGAGGAAGGTAACAAGGGACTTTCGGTACTTGGGGATCCAGATAGCCAAGAATTGGGGTACATTACATAGGTTAAATTTAACGCGGTTGGTGGAACAGATGGAGGAGGACTTTAAGAGATGGGACATGGTGTCCCTGTCACTGGCAGGGAGGGTACAAGCGGTTAAAATGGTAGTCCTCCCAAGATTCCTTTTTGTGTTTCAGTGCCTCCCGGTGGTGGTCACGAAGGCTTTTTTCAAAAGAATCGAGAAGAGTATTATGAGTTTTGTGTGGGCCGGGAAGACCCCGAGAGTGAGGAGGGGATTTTTGCAGCGTAGTAGGGATAGGGGGGGCTGGCACTACCGAGCCTAAGTGAGTACTACTGGGCCGCCAATATTTCAATGGTGTGTAAGTGGATGGGAGAAGAGGAGGGAGCGGCGTGGAAGAGATTGGAGAGGGTGTCCTGCAGGGGGACTTGCCTACAAGCTATGGTGACGGCACCGTTGCCGTTCTCACCGAAGAAATACACCACAAGCCCGGTGGTGGTGGCTACATTGAAAATTTGGGGGCAGTGGAGACGGCATAGGGGAAAGACTGGAGCCTCGGTGCGGTCCCCAATAAGAAATAACCATAGGTTTGCTCCGGGGAGAATGGATGGGGGATTTGGAGCATGGCAGAGAGCAGGGGTAGCACAATTGAGAGATCTGTTCGTAGATGGGACGTTTGCGAGTCTGGGAGCGCTTACGGAAAAATATGGGTTGCCCCAAGGGAATGCATTCCGGTGTATGCAACTGAGGGCTTTTGCGAGGCAACAGGTGAGGGAATTCCCGCAGCTCCCGACGCAGGAGGTGCAGGATAGAGTGATCTCAGAGACATGGGTGGGGGACGGTAAGGTATCAGACATATATAGGGAAATGAGGGACGAGGGGGAGATTATGGTAGATGAGCTGAAAGGGAAATGGGAAGAGGAGCTGGGGGAGGAGATTGAGGAGGGGCTGTGGGCCGACGCCCTACGTAGGGTAAACTCATCGTCCTCGTGTGCCAGGCTAAGCCTGATACAATTTAAGGTGTTACACAAGGCGCATATGACTGGAGCACGGCTCAGTAAATTTTTTGGAGTAGAGGATAGGTGTGCGAGATGCTCGAGAAGCCCAGCGAATCATACCCACATGTTCTGGTCATGCCCGGCACTACAGGGGTTCTGGGTGGGGGTGGCAAAGGTGCTTTCGAAGGTGATGGGGGTCCAGGTCGAACCAAGCTGGGGGTTGGCTATATTTGGGGTTGCAGAAGAGCCGGGAGTGCAGGAGGCGAGAGAGGCCGATGTTTTGGCCTTTGCGTCCCTAGTAGCCCGGCGCAGGATATTGTTAATGTGGAAGGAAGCCAAGCCCCCGGGTGTGGAGACCTGGATAAACGACATGGCAGGGTTTATAAAGTTAGAACGGATTAAGTTCGTACTAAGGGGTTCGGCCCAAGTGTTCACCAGGCGGTGGCAACCGTTCGTCGACTACCTCGATTGTATCTTGGAGAGTATTTATTTTTGACCAGGCAGTTGCCATTTAGTTTGGTTTTTGTTTCTGTTCATATATTATTTATTTATTTGTTTAAAACTGGCCATGTTATTTATATTGCTTTATTGTTGTTTAAAAGAAACACGACATACTGTTATGTTTGGACAAAAAATCTTGAATAAAATATATATTTTTTTAAAAGGGTGCAGGGAGTGAGGGGGAAAGTGGGATTAGACTGGGTGGGATATTAAAGGGTGTGGGGAGTGAGGGGGAGAGTGGGATTAGACTGGGTGGGATATTAAAGGGTGCGGGGAGTGAGGGGGGAGAGTGGGATTAGACTGGGTGGGATATTAAAGGGTGCGGGGAGTGAGGGGGAGAGTGGGATTAGACTGGGTGAGATATTAAAGGGTGTGGGGAGTGAGGGGGAGAGTGGGATTAGACTGGGTGGGATATTAAAGGGTGCGGGGAGTGAGGGGGAGAGTGGGATTAGACTGGGTGGGATATTAAAGGGTGCAGGGAGTGAGGGGGAGAGTGGGATTAGACTGGGTGGGATATTAAAGGGTGCGGGGAGTGAGGGGGGAGAGTGGGATTAGACTGGGTGGGATATTAAAGGGTGCGGGGAGTGAGGGGGAAAGTGGGATTAGACTGGGTGGGATATTAAAGGGTGTGGGGAGTGAGGGGGAGAGTGGGATTAGACTGGGTGGGATATTAAAGGGTGCGGGGAGCGAGGGGGAGAGTGGGATTAGACTGGGTGGGATATTAAAGGGTGCGGGGAGTGAGGGGGGTCAGTGGGATTAGACTGGGTGGGATATTAAAGGGTGCGGGGAGTGAGGGGAGAGTGGGATTAGACTGGGTGGGATATTAAAGGGTGTGGGGAGTGAGGCGGGAGAGTGGGATTAGACTGGGTGGGATATTAAAGGGTGTGGGGAGTGAAGTGGAGAGTGGGATTAGACTGGGTGGGATATTAAAGGGTGCGGGGAGCGAGGGGGAGAGTGGGATTAGACTGGGTGGGATATTAAAGGGTGCGGGGAGTGAGGGGGAGAGTGGGATTAGACTGGGTGGGATATTAAAGGGTGCAGGGAGTGAGGGGGAGAGTGGGATTAGACTGGGTGGGATATTAAAGGGTGCGGGGAGTGAGGGGGAGAGTGGGATTAGACTGGGTGGGATATTAAAGGGTGCGGGGAGTGAGGGGGAGAGTGGGATTAGACTGGGTGGGATATTAAAGGGTGCAGGGAGTGAGGGGGGAGAGTGGGATTAGACTGGGTGGGATATTAAAGGGTGCGGGGAGTGAGGGGGAGAGTGGGATTAGACTGTGAGGGGGATACTAAATGGTGTGGGGAGTGAGGGGGAGAGTGGGATTAGACTGGGTGGGATATTAAAGGGTGCGGGAATTGAGGGGGAGAGTGGGATTAGACTGGGTGGGATATTGAGTCGATTTCGGCGGCGTGAGAGCAGCTGGTTAGTCAATTTCAGCGGGAGCATTGCGGAAGGAGGTTGCTGGGAGGTAAGTCAACCTTTAAAAGCACTTCTCTTTGCAGGGGCAGGCCAGTCGATTTCGGCGGGAGTGGAGCTCGCTGGTTAGTCAATTTCAGCAGGAGCTGAGAATTTTTCTTTTTTTTTTAAATTAGTTGGCGGGATCAGGAAGTCGACCCGCGGACGTCTGGGAAGACCCTCACCAATAAATTCTGGTGGAGAGGAAACCCGAGACACTACACGTGTAGTGTCTCCCACCCGCCCTCCTCCTCTAACCTAATAATAAAACCCATTGGTCTGAGGTAAGTACCATATTTTTATTATATTATTATTATTTTTTATAAAATTTTAATTTAGTTGTTAGCCAGATCTTGGTAGAAAGTTAGAGGAATGGCAGGGAAGGGAGTGCAATGTTCCTCCTGCAGGATGTTTGAGGTGAGGGATGCAGTTAGTGTCCCTGTTGATTTTACCTGCAGGAAGTGCTGCCATCTCCAGCTCCTCCAAGACCGAGTTAGGGAACTGGAGCTGGAGTTGGAAGAACTTCGGATCATTCGGGAGGCAGAAGGGGTCATAGATAGCAGCTTCAGGGAATTAGTTACACCAAAGATTGGAGATAGGTGGGTAACTGTAAGAGGGACTGGGAAGAAGCAGTCAGTGCAGGGATCCCCTGCGGTCGTTCCCCTGAGAAACAAGTATACCGCTTTGGATACTTGTGGGGGGGACGGCTTACCAGGGGTAAGCCATGGGGTACGGGCCTCTGGCACGGAGTCTGTCCCTGTTGCTCAGAAGGGAAGGGGGGAGAGGAGCAGAGCATTAGTAATTGGGGACTCTATAGACAGGGGCACAGATAGGAGATTTTGTGGGAGCGTGAGAGACTCACGTTTGGTATGTTGCCTCCCAGGTGCAAGGGTACGTGATGTCTCGGATCGTGTTTTCCGGGTCCTTAGGGGGGAGGGGGAGCAGCCCCAAGTCGTGGTCCACATTGGCACCAACGACATAGGTAGGAAAGGGGACAAGGATGTCAGGCAGGCTTTCAGGGAGCTAGGATGGAAGCTCAGAACTAGAACAAACAGAGTTGTTATCTCTGGGTTGTTGCCCGTGCCACGTAATAGTGAGATGAGGAATAGGGAGAGAGAGCATTTAAACACGTGGCTACAGGGATGGTGCAGGCGGGAGGGTTTCAGATTTTTGGATAACTGGGGCTCTTTCTGGGGAAGGTGGGACCTCTACAGACAGGATGGTCTACATCTGAACCTGAGGGGCACAAATATCCTGGGGGGGAGATTTGTTAGTGCTCTTTGGGGGGGTTTAAACTAATGCAGCAGGGGCATGGGAATCTGGATTGTAGTTTGAGGGTAAGGGAGAATGAGAGTATAGAGGTCAGGAGCACAGATTTGACGTCGCAGGAGGGGGCCAGCGTTCAGGTAGGTGGTTTGAAGTGTGTCTACTTCAATGCCAGGAGTATACGAAACAAGGTAGGGGAACTGGCAGCGTGGGTTGGTACCTGGGACTTCGATGTTGTGGCCATTTCGGAGACATGGATAGAGCAGGGACAGGAATGGATGTTGCAGGTTCCGGGGTTTAGGTGTTTTAGTAAGCTCAGAGAAGGAGGCAAAAGAGGGGGAGGTGTGGCGCTGCTAGTCAAGAGCAGTATTACGGTGGCGGAGAGGATGCTAGATGGGGACTCTTCTTCCGAGGTAGTATTGGCTGAAGTTAGAAACAGGAAAGGAGAGGTCACCCTGTTGGGAGTTTTTTATAGGCCTCCTAATAGTTCTAGGGATGTAGAGGAAAGGATGGCGAAGATGATTCTGGATATGAGCGAAAGTAACAGGGTAGTTATTATGGGAGACTTTAACTTTCCAAATATTGACTGGAAAATATATAGTTCGAGTACAATAGATGGGTCGTTTTTTGTACAGTGTGTGCAGGAGGGTTTCCTGAAACAATATGTTGACAGGCCAACAAGAGGCGAGGCCACGTTGGATTTGGTTTTGGGTAATGAACCAGGCCAGGTGTTGGATTTGGAGGTAGGAGAGCACTTTGGGGACAGTGACCACAATTCGGTGACGTTTACGTTAATGATGGAAAGGGATAAGTATACACCGCAGGGCAAGAGTTATAGCTGGGGGAAGGGCAATTATGATGCCATTAGACGTGACTTGGGGGGGATAAGGTGGAGAAGTAGGCTGCAAGTGTTGGGCACACTGGATAAGTGGGGCTTGTTCAAGGACCAGCTACTGCGTGTTCTTGATAAGTATGTACCGGTCAGACAGGGAGGAAGGCGTCGAGCGAGGGAACCGTGGTTTACCAAGGAAGTGGAATCTCTTGTTAAGAGGAAGAAGAAGGCCTATGTGAAGATGAAGTGTGAAGTTTCGGTTGGGGCGATGGATAGTTACAAGGTAGCGAGGAAGGATCTAAAGAGAGAGCTAAGACGAGCAAGGAGGGGACATGAGAAGTATTTGGCAGGAAGGATCAAGGAAAACCCAAAAGCTTTCTATAGGTATGTCAGGAATAAGCGAATGACTAGGGAAAGAGTAGGACCAGTCAAGGACAGGGATGGGAAATTGTGTGTGGAGTCTGAAGAGATAGGCGAGATACTAAATGAATATTTTTCGTCAGTATTCACTCAGGAAAAAGATAATGTTGTGGAGGAGAATGCTGAGCCCCAGGCTAATAGAATAGATGGCATTGAGGTACGTAGGGAAGAGGTGTTGGCAATTCTGGACAGGCTGAAAATAGATAAGTCCCCGGGACCTGATGGGATTTATCCTAGGATTCTATGGGAGGCCAGGGAAGAGATTGCTGGACCTTTGGCTTTGATTTTTATGTCATCATTGGCTACAGGAATAGTGCCAGAGGACTGGAGGACAGCAAATGTGGTCCCTTTGTTCAAAAAGGGGAGCAGAGACAACCCCGGCAACTGTAGACCGGTGAGCCTCACGTCTGTAGTGGGTAAAGTCTTGGAGGGGATTATAAGGGACAAGATTTATAATCATCTAGATAGGAATAATATGATCAGGGATAGTCAGCATGGCTTTGTGAAGGGTAGGTCATGCCTCACAAACCTTATTGAGTTCTTTGAGAAGGTGACTGAACAGGTAGACGAGGGTAGAGCAGTTAATGTGGTGTATATGGATTTCAGCAAAGCGTTTGATAAGGTTCCCCACGGTAGGCTATTGCAAAAAATACGGAGGCTGGGGATTGAGGGTGATTTAGAGATGTGGATCAGAAATTGGCTAGCTGAAAGAAGACAGAGGGTGGTGGTTGATGGGAAATGTTCAGAATGGAGTACAGTCACAAGTGGAGTACCACAAGGATCTGTTCTGGGGCCGTTGCTGTTTGTCATTTTTATCAATGACCTAGAGGAAGGCGCAGAAGGGTGGGTGAGTAAATTTGCAGACGATACTAAAGTCAGTGGTGTTGTCGATAGTGTGGAAGGATGTAGCAGGTTACAGAGGGATATAGATAAGCTGCAGAGCTGGGCTGAGAGGTGGCAAATGGAGTTTAATGTAGAGAAGTGTGAGGTGATTCACTTTGGAAGGAATAACAGGAATGCGGAATATTTGGCTAATGGTAAAGTTCTTGAAAGTGTGGCTGAGCAGAGGGATCTAGGTGTCCATGTACATAGATCCCTGAAAGTTGCCACCCAGGTTGATAGGGTTGTGAAGAAGGCCTATGGAGTGTTGGCCTTTATTGGTAGAGGGATTGAGTTCCGGAGTCGGGAGGTCATGTTGCAGCTGTACAGAACTCTGGTCCGGCCGCATTTGGAGTATTGCGTACAGTTCTGGTCACCGCATTATAGGAAGGACGTGGAGGCTTTGGAGCGGGTGCAGAGGAGATTTACCAGGATGTTGCCTGGTATGGAGGGAAAATCTTATGAGGAAAGGCTGACGGACTTGAGGTTGTTTTCGTTGGAGAGAAGAAGGTTAAGAGGAGACTTAATAGAGGCATACAAAATGATCAGGGGGTTGGATAGGGTGGACAGTGAGAGCCTTCTCCCGCGGATGGATATGGCTGGCACGAGGGGACATAACTTTAAACTGAGGGGTAATAGATATAGGACAGAGGTCAGAGGTAGGTTCTTTACGCAAAGAGTAGTGAAGCCGTGGAATGCCCTACCTGCTACAGTAGTGAACTCGCCAACATTGAGGGCATTTAAAAGTTTATTGGATAAACATATGGATGATAATGGCATAGTGTAGGTTAGATGGCTTTTGTTTCGGTGCAACATCGTGGGCCGAAGGGCCTGTACTGCGCTGTATTGTTCTATGTTCTATGTTTTATGATATTAAAAGGTGCGGGGAGTGAGGCGGAGAGTGGGATTAGACTGGGAGGGGGATATTAAATGGTGTGGGGAGTGAGGGGGAGAGTGGGATTAGACAGGGTGGGATATTAAAGGGTGCGGGGAGTGAGGGGGAGAGTGGGATTAGACAGGGTGGGATATTAAAGGGTGCGGGGAGTGAGGGGGAGAGTGGGATTAGACTGTGAGGGGGATACTAAATGGTGTGGGGAGTGAGGGGGAGAGTGGGATTAGACTGGGTGGGATATTAAAGGGTGCGGGGAGTGAGGGGGGAGAGTGGGATTAGACTGGGTGGGATATTAAAGGGTGCGGGGAGTGAGGGGGAGAGTGGGATTAGACTGTGAGGGGGATACTAAATGGTGTGGGGAGTGAGGGGGAGAGTGGGATCAGACTGGGTGGGATATTAAAGGGTGCGGGAATTGAGGGGGAGAGTGGGATTAGACAGGGTGGGATATTAAAGGGTGCGGGGAGTGAGGGGGAGAGTGGGATTAGACTGGGAGGGGGATATTAAATGGTGTGGGGAATGAGGGGAAGAGTGGGATTAGACATGGTGGGATATTAAAGGGTGCGGGAAGTGAGGGGGAGAGTGGGATTAGACAGGGTGGGATATTAAAGGGTGCGGGGAGTGAGGAGGAGAGTGGGATTAGACTGGGTGGGATATTAAAGGGTGTGGGGAGCAAGGGGGAGAGTGGGATGAGACTGGGTGGGATATTAATGGGTGTGGGGAGTGAGGGGAAGAATGGGATTAGACTGGGTGGGATATTAAAGGGTGCGGGGAGTGAGGGGGGAGAGTGGGATTAGACTGGGTGGGATATTAAACGGTGTGGGGAGGGGAAGAGTGGGATTAGACTGGGTGGGATATTAAAGGGTGCGGGGAGTGAGGGGGGGAGTGGGATTAGACTGGGTGGGATATTAAAGGGTGTGGGGAGTGAGGGGGGAGAGTGGGATTAGAATGGGTGGGATATTAAAGGGTGTGGGGAGTGAGGGGGAGAGTGGGATTAGACTGGGTGGGATATCAAAGGGTGTGGGGAGTGAGCAGGAGAGTGGGATTAGACTGGGTGGGATATTAAAGGGTGCGGGGAGTGAGCGGGAGAGTGGGATTAGACTGGGTGGGATATTAAAGGGTGTGGGGAGCGAGGGGGAGAGTGGGATTAGACTGGGTGGGATATTAAAGGGTGCGGGGAGTGAGGGGGAGAGTGGGATTAGACTGGGTGGGATATTAAAGGGTGCAGGGAGTGAGGGGGAGAGTGGGATTAGACTGGGTGGGATATTAAAGGGTGCGGGGAGTGAGGGGGGAGAGTGGGATTAGACTGGGTGGGATATTAAAGGGTGCGGGGAGTGAGGGGGAGAGTGGGATTAGACTGTGAGGGGGATACTAAATGGTGTGGGGAGTGAGGGGGAGAGTGGGATCAGACTGGGTGGGATATTAAAGGGTGCGGGAATTGAGGGGGAGAGTGGGATTAGACAGGGTGGGATATTAAAGGGTGCGGGGAGTGAGGGGGAGAGTGGGATTAGACTGGGAGGGGGATATTAAATGGTGTGGGGAATGAGGGGAAGAGTGGGATTAGACAGGGTGGGATATTAAAGGGTGCGGGAAGTGAGGGGGAGAGTGGGATTAGACTGGGTGGGATATTAAAGGGTGCGGGGAGTGAGAGGGAGAGTGGGATTAGACTGGGAGGGGGATATTTAATGGTGTGGGGAGTAAGGGGGAGAGTGGGATTCGACAGGGTGGGATATTAAAGGGTGCGGGGAGTGAGGAGGAGAGTGGGATTAGACTGGGTGGGATATTAAAGGGTGTGGGGAGCAAGGGGGAGAGTGGGATGAGACTGGGTGGGATATTAATGGGTGTGGGGAGTGAGGGGAAGAATGGGATTAGACTGGGTGGGATATTAAAGGGTGTGGGGAGTGAGGGGGGAGAGTGGGATTAGACTGGGTGGGATATTAAACGGTGTGGGGAGGGGAAGAGTGGGATTAGACTGGGTGGGATATTAAAGGGTGCGGGGAGTGAGGGGGGGAGTAGGACTAGACTGGGTGGGATATTAAAGGGTGTGGGGAGTGAGGGGGGAGAGTAGGATTAGAATGGGTGGGATATTAAAGGGTGTGGGGAGTGAGGGGGAGAGTGGGATTAGACTGGGTGGGATATCAAAGGGTGTGGGGAGTGAGCAGGAGAGTGGGATTAGACTGGGTGGGATATTAAAGGGTGCGGGGAGTGAGCGGGAGAGTGGGATTAGACTGGGTGGGATATTAAAGGGTGTGGGGAGCGAGGGGGAGAGTGGGATTAGACTGGGTGGGATATTAAAGGGTGCGGGGAGTGAGGGGGAGAGTGGGATTAGACTGGGTGGGATATTAAAGGGTGCGGGGAGTGAGGGGGAGAGTGGGATTAGACTGGGTGGGATATTAAAGGGTGCGGGGAGTGACGGGGAGAGTGGGGTGAGACTGGGTGGGATATTAAAGGGTGTGGGAAGTGAGGGGGAGAGTGGGATTAGACTGGCTGGGATATTAAAGGGTGCGGGAGTGAGGGGGAGAGTGGGATGAGACTGGGTGGGATATTAAAGGGTGTGGGGAGTGAGGGGAAGAGTGGGATTAGACTGGGTGGGATATTAAAGGGTGTGGGGAGTGAGGGGAAGAGTGGGATTAGACTGGGTGGGATATTAAAGGGTGCGGGGAGTGAGGGGGGAGAGTGGGATTAGACTGGGTGGGATATTAAAGGGTGTGGGGAGTGAGGGGAAGAGTGGGATTAGACTGGGTGGGATATTAAAGGGTGCGGGGAGTGAGGGGGGGGGAGTGGGATTAGACTGGGTGGGATATTAAAGGGTGTGGGGAGTGAGGGGGAGAGTGGGATTAGAATCGGTGGGATATTAAAGGGTGTGGGGAGTGAGGGGGAGAGTGGGATTAGACTAGGTGGGATATTAAAGGGTGTGGGGAGTGAGCTGGAGAGTGGGATTAGACTGGGTGGGATATTAAAGGGTGTGGGGAGTGAGCGGGAGAGTGGGATTAGACTGGGTGGGATATTAAAGGGTGTGGGAAGCGAGGGGGAGAGTGGGACTAGACTGGGTGGGATATTGAAGGGTGCGGGGAGTGAGGGGGAGAGTGGGATTAGACTGGGTGGTATATTAAAGGGTGCGGGGAGTGAGGGGGAGAGTGGGATTAGACTGGGTGGGATATTAAAGGGTGTGGGGAGTGAGGGGGAGAGTGGGATTAGGCGGGGTGGGATATTAAAGGGTGTGGGGAGTGAGGGGGGAGAGTGGGATTAGAATGGGTGGGATATTAAAGGGTGTGGGGAGTGAGGGGGAGAGTGGGATTAGACTGGGTGGGATATTAAAGGGTGCGGGGAGTGAGGGGAGAGTGGGATTAGACTGGGTGGGATATCAAAGGGTGTGGGGAGTGAGCAGGAGAGTGGGATTAGACTGGGTGAGATATTAAAGGGTGTGGGGAGTGAGGGGAAGAGTGGGATTAGACTGGGTGGGATAGTAAAGGGTGTGGGGAGTGAGGGGAAGAGTGGGATTAGACTGGGTGGGATATTAAAGGGTGCGGCGAGTGAGGGGGGAGAGTGGGATTAGACTGGGTGGGATATTAAAGGGTGTGGGGAGTGAGGGGGAGAGTGGGATTAGACTGGGTGGGATATTAAAGGGTGCGGGGAGTGAGGGGGAGAGTGGGATTAGACTGGGTGGGATATTAAAGGGTGCGGGGAGTGAGGGGGAGAGTGGGATTAGACTGGGTGGGATATTAAAGGGTGCGGGGAGTGAGGGGGAGAGTGGGGTGAGACTGGGTGGGATATTAAAGGGTGTGGGAAGTGAGGGGGAGAGTGGGATTAGACTGGCTGGGATATTAAAGGGTGCGGGAGTGAGGGGGAGAGTGGGATGAGACTGGGTGGGATATTAAAGGGTGTTGGGAGTGAGGGGAAGAGTGGGATTAGACTGGGTGGGATATTAAAGGGTGTGGGGAGTGAGGGGAAGAGTGGGATTAGACTGGGTGGGATATTAAAGGGTGCGGGGAGTGAGGGGGAGAGTGGGATTAGACTGGGTGGGATATTAAAGGGTGTGGGGAGTGAGGGGAAGAGTGGGATTAGACTGGGTGGGATATTAAAGGGTGCAGGGAGTGAGGGGGGGAGTGGGATTAGACTGGGTGGGATATTAAAGGGTGTGGGGAGTGAGGGGGAGAGTGGGATTAGAATCGGTGGGATATTAAAGGGTGTGGGGAGTGAGGGGGAGAGTGGGATTAGACTAGGTGGGATATTAAAGGGTGTGGGGAGTGAGCTGGAGAGTGGGATTAGACTGGGTGGGATATTAAAGCATGCGGGTAGTGAGGGGGAGAGTGGGATTAGACTGGGTGGGATATTAAAGGGTGCGGGGAGTGAGGGGGAGAGTGGGATTAGGCTGGGTGGGATATTAAAAGGTGCGGGGAGTGAGGGGGAGAGTGGGGTTAGACTGGGTGGGATATTAAAGGGTGCGGGAAGTGAGGGGGAGAGTGGGATTAGACTGGCTGGGATATTAAAGGGTGCGGGGAGTGAGGGGGAGAGTGGGATTAGACTGGGTGGGATATTAAAGGTTGCGGGGAGTGAGCGGGAGAGTGGGATTAGACTGGGTGGGATATTAAAGGGTGTGGGGAGCGAGGGGGAGAGTGGGATTAGACTGGGTGGGATATTAAAGGGTGCGGGGAGTAAGGGGGAGAGTGGGATTAGACTGGGTGGGATATTAAAGGGTGCGGGGAGTGAGGGGGAGAGTGGGATTAGACTGGGTGGGATATTAAAGGGTGCGGGGAGTGAGGGGGAGAGTGGGGTGAGACTGGGTGGGATATTAAAGGCTGTGGGAAGTGAGGGGGAGAGTGGGATTAGACTGGCTGGGATATTAAAGGGTGCGGGAGTGAGGGGGAGAGTGGGATGAGACTGGGTGGGATATTAAAGGGTGTGGGGAGTGAGGGGAAGAGTGGGATTAGACTGGGTGGGATATTAAAGGGTGTGGGGAGTGAGGGGAAGAGTGGGATTAGACTGGGTGGGATATTAAAGGGTGCGGCGAGTGAGGGGGGAGAGTGGGATTAGACTGGGTGGGATATTAAAGGGTGTGGGGAGTGAGGGGGAGAGTGGGATTAGACTGGGTGGGATATTAAAGGGTGCGGGGAGTGAGGGGGAGAGTGGGATTAGACTGGGTGGGATATTAAAGGGTGCGGGGAGTGAGGGGGAGAGTGGGATTAGACTGGGTGGGATATTAAAGGGTGCGGGGAGTGAGGGGGAGAGTGGGGTGAGACTGGGTGGGATATTAAAGGGTGTGGGAAGTGAGGGGGAGAGTGGGATTAGACTGGCTGGGATATTAAAGGGTGCGGGAGTGAGGGGGAGAGTGGGATGAGACTGGGTGGGATATTAAAGGGTGTGGGGAGTGAGGGGAAGAGTGAGATTAGACTGGGTGGGATATTAAAGGGTGTGGGGAGTGAGGGGAAGAGTGGGATTAGACTGGGTGGGATATTAAAGGGTGCGGGGAGTGAGCGGGGAGAGTGGGATTAGACTGGGTGGGATATTAAAGGGTGTGGGGAGTGAGGGGAAGAGTGGGATTAGACTGGGTGGGATATTAAAGGGTGCAGGGAGTGAGGGGGGGGAGTGGGATTAGACTGGGTGGGATATTAAAGGGTGTGGGGAGTGAGGGGGAGAGTGGGATTAGAATCAGTGGGATATTAAAGGGTGTGGGGAGTGAGGGGGAGAGTGGGATTAGACTAGGTGGGATATTAAAGGGTGTGGGGAGTGAGCTGGAGAGTGGGATTAGACTGGGTGGGATATTAAAGGGTGCGGGGAGTGAGGGGGAGAGTGGGATTAGACTGGGTGGGATATTAAAGGGTGCGGGGAGTGAGGGGGAGAGTGGGATTAGGCTGGGTGGGATATTAAAAGGTGCGGGGAGTGAGGGGGAGAGTGGGGTTAGACTGGGTGGGATATTAAAGGGTGCGGGAAGTGAGGGGGAGAGTGGGATTAGACTGGCTGGGATATTAAAGGGTGTGGGGAGTGAGGGGGAGAGTGGGATTAGACTGGGTGGGATATTAAAGGGTGCGGGGAGTGAGGGGGAGAGTGGGGTGAGACTGGGTGGGATATTAAAGGGTGTGGGGAGTGAGGGGAAGAGTGGGATTAGACTGGGTGGGATATTAAAGGGAGAGTGAGGGGGAGAGTGGAATTAGACTGGGTGGGATATTAAAGGGTGCGGGAGTGAGGGGGAGAGTGGGATGAGACTGGGTGGGATATTAAAGGGTGTGGGGAGTGAGGGGAAGAGTGGGATTAGACTGGGTGGGATATTAAAGGGTGTGGGGAGTGAGGGGAAGAGTGGGATTAGACTGGGTGGGATATTAAAGGGTGCGGGGAGTGAGGGGGAGAGTGGGATTAGACTGGGTGGGATATTAAAGGGTGTGGGGAGTGAGGGGAAGAGTGGGATTAGACTGGGTGGGATATTAAAGGGTGCAGGGAGTGAGGGGGGGAGTGGGATTAGACTGGGTGGGATATTAAAGGGTGTGGGGAGTGAGGGGGAGAGTGGGATTAGAATCGGTGGGATATTAAAGGGTGTGGGGAGTGAGGGGGAGAGTGGGATTAGACTAGGTGGGATATTAAAGGGTGTGTGGAGTGAGCTGGAGAGTGGGATTAGACTGGGTGGGATATTAAAGGGTGCGGGGAGTGAGTGGGAGAGTGGGATTAGACTGGGTGGGATATTAAAGGGTGCGGGGAGTGAGGGGGAGAGTGGGATTAGGCTGGGTGGGATATTAAAAGGTGCGGGGAGTGAGGGAGAGAGTGGGGTTAGACTGGGTGGGATATTAAAGGGTGCGGGAAGTGAGGGGGAGAGTGGGATTAGACTGGCTGGGATATTAAAGGGTGCGGGGAGTGAGGGGGAGAGTGGGATTAGACTGGGTTGGATATTAAAGGTTGCGGGGAGTGAGCGGGAGAGTGGGATTAGACTGGGTGGGATATTAAAGGGTGTGGGGAGCGAGGGGGAGAGTGGGATTAGACTGGGTGGGATATTAAAGGGTGCGGGGAGTAAGGGGGAGAGTGGGATTAGACTGGGTGGGATATTAAAGGGTGCGGGGAGTGAGGGGGAGAGTGGGATTAGACTGGGTGGGATATTAAAGGGTGCGGGGAGTGAGGGGGAGAGTGGGGTGAGACTGGGTGGGATATTAAAGGCTGTGGGAAGTGAGTGGGAGAGTGGGATTAGACTGGCTGGGATATTAAAGGGTGCGGGAGTGAGGGGGAGAGTGGGATGAGACTGGGTGGGATATTAAAGGGTGTGGGGAGTGAGGGGAAGCGTGGGATTAGACTGGGTGGGATATTAAAGGGTGTGGGGAGTGAGGGGAAGAGTGGGATTAGACTGGGTGGGATATTAAAGGGTGCGGCGAGTGAGGGGGGAGAGTGGGATTAGACTGGGTGGGATATTAAAGGGTGTGGGGAGTGAGGGGGAGAGTGGGATTAGACTGGGTGGGATATTAAAGGGTGCGGGGAGTGAGGGGGAGAGTGGGATTAGACTGGGTGGGATATTAAAGGGTGCGGGAGTGAGGGGGAGAGTGGGATGAGACTGGGTGGGATATTAAAGGGTGTGGGGAGTGAGGGGAAGAGTGGGATTAGACTGGGTGGGATATTAAAGGGTGTGGGGAGTGAGGGGAAGAGTGGGATTAGACTGGGTGGGATATTAAAGGGTGCGGCGAGTGAGGGGGGAGAGTGGGATTAGACTGGGTGGGATATTAAAGGGTGTGGGGAGTGAGGGGGAGAGTGGGATTAGACTGGGTGGGATATTAAAGGGTGCGGGGAGTGAGGGGGAGAGTGGGATTAGACTGGGTGGGATATTAAAGGGTGCGGGGAGTGAGGGGGAGAGTGGGATTAGACTGGGTGGGATATTAAAGGGTGCGGGGAGTGAGGGGGAGAGTGGGGTGAGACTGGGTGGGATATTAAAGGGTGTGGGAAGTGAGGGGGAGAGTGGGATTAGACTGGCTGGGATATTAAAGGGTGCGGGAGTGAGGGGGAGAGTGGGATGAGACTGGGTGGGATATTAAAGGGTGTGGGGAGTGAGGGGAAGAGTGGGATTAGACTGGGTGGGATATTAAAGGGTGTGGGGAGTGAGGGGAAGAGTGGGATTAGACTGGGTGGGATATTAAAGGGTGCGGGGAGTGAGGGGGGAGAGTGGGATTAGACTGGGTGGGATATTAAAGGGTGTGGGGAGTGAGGGGAAGAGTGGGATTAGACTGGGTGGGATATTAAAGGGTGCAGGGAGTAAGGGGGGGGAGTGGGATTAGACTGGGTGGGATAGTAAAGGGTGTGGGGAGTGAGGGGGAGAGTGGGATTAGAATCAGTGGGATATTAAAGGGTGTGGGGAGTGAGGGGGAGAGTGGGATTAGACTAGGTGGGATATTAAAGGGTGTGGGGAGTGAGCTGGAGAGTGGGATTAGACTGGGTGGGATATTAAAGGGTGCGGGGAGTGAGGGGGAGAGTGGGATTAGACTGGGTGGGATATTAAAGGGTGCGGGGAGTGAGGGGGAGAGTGGGATTAGGCTGGGTGGGATATTAAAAGGTGCGGGGAGTGAGGGGGAGAGTGGGGTTAGGCTGGGAGGGGGATATTAAAGGGTGCGGGGAGTGAGGGGGAGAGTGGGGTTAGACTGGGTGGGATATTAAAGGGTGCGGGAAGTGAGGGGGAGAGTGGGATTAGACTGGCTGGGATATTAAAGGGTGCGGGGAGTGAGGGGGAGAGTGGGATTAGACTGGGTGGGATATTAAAGGGTGCGGGGAGTGAGGGGAAGAGTGGGATTAGACTGGGTGGGATATTAAAGGGAGAGTGAGGGGGAGAGTGGAATTAGACTGGGTGGGATATTAAAGGGTGCGCGGAGTGAGGGGGAGAGTGGAATTAGACTGGGTGGGATATTAAAGGGTGTGGGGAGTGAGGGGGAGAGTGGGATTAGACTGGGTGGGATATTAAAGGGTGCGGGGAGTGAGGGGAAGAGTGGGATTAGACTGGGTGGGATATTAAAGGGTGCGGAGAGTGAGGGGGAGAGTGGGGTGAGACTGGGTGGGATATTAAAGGGTGTGGGAAGTGAGGGGGAGAGTGGGATTAGACTGGCTGGGATATTAAAGGGTGCGGGAGTGAGGGGGAGAGTGGGATGAGACTGGGTGGGATATTAAAGGGTGTGGGGAGTGAGGGGAAGAGTGGGATTAGACTGGGTGGGATATTAAAGGGGGTGGGGAGTGAGGGGAAGAGTGGGATTAGACTGGGTGGGATATTAAAGGGTGCGGGGAGTGAGGGGGGAGAGTGGGATTAGACTGGGTGGGATATTAAAGGGTGTGGGGAGTGAGGGGAAGAGTGGGATTAGACTGGGTGGGATATTAAAGGGTGCAGGGAGTGAGGGGGGGAGTGGGATTAGACTGGGTGGGATATTAAAGGGTGTGGGGAGTGAGGGGGAGAGTGGGATTAGAATCGGTGGGATATTAAAGGGTGTGGGGAGTGAGGGGGAGAGTGGGATTAGACTAGGTGGGATATTAAAGGGTGTGGGGAGTGAGCTGGAGAGTGGGATTAGACTGGGTGGGATATTAAAGGGTGCGGGGAGTGAGGGGGAGAGTGGGATTAGACTGGGTGGGATATTAAAGGGTGCGGGGAGTGAGGGGGAGAGTGGGATTAGGCTGGGTGGGATATTAAAAGGTGCGGGGAGTGAGGGGGAGAGTGGGGTTAGACTGGGTGGGATATTAAAGGGTGCGGGAAGTGAGGGGGAGAGTGGGATTAGACTGGCTGGGATATTAAAGGGTGCGGGGAGTGAGGGGGAGAGTGGGATTAGACTGGGTGGGATATTAAAGGTTGCGGGGAGTGAGCGGGAGAGTGGGATTAGACTGGGTGGGATATTAAAGGGTGTGGGGAGCGAGGGGGAGAGTGGGATTAGACTGGGTGGGATATTAAAGGGTGCGGGGAGTAAGGGGGAGAGTGGGATTAGACTGGGTGGGATATTAAAGGGTGCGGGGAGTGTGGGGGAGAGTGGGATTAGACTGGGTGGGATATTAAAGGGTGCGGGGAGTGAGGGGGAGAGTGGGGTGAGACTGGGTGGGATATTAAAGGCTGTGGGAAGTGAGGGGGAGAGTGGGATTAGACTGGCTGGGATATTAAAGGGTGCGGGAGTGAGGGGGAGAGTGGGATGAGACTGGGTGGGATATTAAAGGGTGTGGGGAGTGAGGGGAAGAGTGGGATTAGACTGGGTGGGATATTAAAGGGTGTGGGGAGTGAGGGGAAGAGTGGGATTAGACTGGGTGGGATATTAAAGGGTGCGGCGAGTGAGGGGGGAGAGTGGGATTAGACTGGGTGGGATATTAAAGGGTGTGGGGAGTGAGGGGGAGAGTGGGATTAGACTGGGTGGGATATTAAAGGGTGCGGGGAGTGAGGGGGAGAGTGGGATTAGACTGGGTGGGATATTAAAGGGTGCGGGGAGTGAGGGGGAGAGTGGGATTAGACTGGGTGGGATATTAAAGGGTGCGGGGAGTGAGGGGGAGAGTGGGGTGAGACTGGGTGGGATATTAAAGGGTGTGGTAAGTGAGGGGAAGAGTGGGATTAGACTGGCTGGGATATTAAAGGGTGCGGGAGTGAGGGGGAGAGTGGGATGAGACTGGGTGGGATATTAAAGGGTGTGGGGAGTGAGGGGAAGAGTGGGATTAGACTGGGTGGGATATTAAAGGGTGTGGGGAGTGAGGGGAAGAGTGGGATTAGACTGGGTGGGATATTAAAGGGTGCGGGGAGTGAGGGGGGAGAGTGGGATTAGACTGGGTGGGATATTAAAGGGTGTGGGGAGTGAGGGGAAGAGTGGGATTAGACTGGGTGGGATATTAAAGGGTGCAGGGAGTGAGGGGGGGGAGTGGGATTAGACTGGGTGGGATATTAAAGGGTGTGGGGAGTGAGGGGGAGAGTGGGATTAGAATCAGTGGGATATTAAAGGGTGTGGGGAGTGAGGGGGAGAGTGGGATTAGACTAGGTGGGATATTAAAGGGTGTGGGGAGTGAGCTGGAGAGTGGGATTAGACTGGGTGGGATATTAAAGGGTGCGGGGAGTGAGGGGGAGAGTGGGCTTAGACTGGGTGGGATATTAAAGGGTGCGGGGAGTGAGGGGGAGAGTGGGATTAGGCTGGGTGGGATATTAAAAGGTGCGGGGAGTGAGGGGGAGAGTGGGGTTAGACTGGGTGGGATATTAAAGGGTGCGGGAAGTGAGGGGGAGAGTGGGATTAGACTGGCTGGGATATTAAAGGGTGCGGGGAGTGAGGGGGAGAGTGGGATTAGACTGGGTGGGATATTAAAGGGTGCGGGGAGTGAGGGGAAGAGTGGGATTAGACTGGGTGGGATATTAAAGGGAGAGTGAGGGGGAGAGTGGAATTAGACTGGGTGGGATATTAAAGGGTGCGCGGAGTGAGGGGGAGAGTGGAATTAGACTGGGTGGGATATTAAAGGGTGTGGGGAGTGAGGGGGAGAGTGGGATTAGACTGGGTGGGATATTAAAGGGTGCGGGGAGTGAGGGGAAGAGTGGGATTAGACTGGGTGGGATATTAAAGGGTGCGGGGAGTGAGGGGAAGAGTGGGATTAGACTGGGTGGGATATGAAAGTGAGCGGGGAGTGAGGGGGAGAGTGGGGTTAGACTGGGTGGGATATTAGAGGGTGTGGGGAGTGAGGCGGGAGAGTGTGATTAGACTGGGTGGGATATTAAAGGGTGCAGGGAGTGAGGAGGAGAGTGGGATTAGACTGGGTGGGATATTAAAGGGTGCGGGGCGTGAGGGGGAGAGTGGGATTAGACTGGGTGGGATATTAAAGGGTGTGGGGAGTGAGGCTGGAGAGTGGGATTAGATTGGGTGGGATATTAAAGGGTGCGGGGTGAGAGTGGGATTAGACTGGGTGGGATATTAAAGGGAGCGGGGAGTGAGGGGGAGAGTGGGATTAGACTTGGTGGGATATTAAAGGGTGTGGGGAGTGAGGCGTGAGAGTGTGATTAGACTGGGTGGGATATTAAAGGGTGCAGGGAGTGAGGAGGAGAGTGGGATTAGACTGGGTGGGATATTAAAGGGTGCGGGGCGTGAGGGGGAGAGTGGGATTAGACTGGGTGGGATATTACAGGCTGTGGGGAGTGAGGGGGAGAGTGGGATTAGACTTGGAGGGATATTAAAGGGTGTGGGGAGTGAGTGGGGAGAGTGGGATTAGTCTGGGTGGGATATTAAAGGGTGCAGGGAGTGAGGGAGAGAGTGGAATTAGACTGGGTGAGATATTAAAGGGTGTGGGGAGTGAGGGGAACAGTGGGATTAGACTTGGTGGGATATTAAAGGGTGTGGGGAGTGGGGCGGGAGAGTGGGATTAGACTGGGTGGGATATTAAAGGGTGCGGGGTGTGAGGGGGAGAGTGGGATTAGACTGGGTGGGATATTAAACGGTGTGGGGAGTGAGGGGAACAGTGGGATTAGACTTGGTGGGATATTAAAGCGTGTGGGGAGTGAGGCGGGAGAGTGGGATTAGACTGGGTGGGATATTAAAGGGTGTGGGGAGTGAGGCGGGAGAGTGGGATTAGACTGGCTGGGATATTAAAGGGTGCGGGGAGTGAGGAGGAGAGTGCGATTAGATTGGGTGGGATATTAAAGGGTGCGGGGAGAGAGTGGGATTAGACTGGGTGGGATATTAAAGGGAGCGGGGAGTGAGGGGGAGAGTGGGATTCGACTTGGTGGGATATTAAAGGGTGTGGGGAGTGAGGCGGGAGAGTGGGATTAGACTGGGTGGGATATTAAAAGGTGCGGGGAGTGAGGGGGAGAGTGGGATTAGACTGGGTGGGATATTAAAGGGTGTGGGGAGTGAGGCGGGAGAGTGGGATTAGACTGGGTGGGATATTAAAGGGTGCAGGGAGTGAGGAGGAGAGTGGGATTAGACTGGGTCGGATATTAAAGGGTGCGGGGAGTGAGGGGAGAGTGGGATTAGGCTGGGTGGGATATTAAAGGGTGCGGGGAGTGAGGAGGAGAGTGGGATTAGACTGGGTGGGATATTAAAGTGTACAGGGAGTGAGGAGGAGAGTGCGGTTAGATTGGGTGGGTTATTAAAGGGTGCAGGGAGTGAGGGGGAGAGTGGGAGTAGACTGAACATAGAACATAGAACATTACAGCGCAGTACAGGCTCTTCGGCCTTCGATTTTGCGCCGACCTGTGAAACCATTCTAAAGCCCATCTACACTATTCCCTTATCGTCCATATTTCATAGAATTTACAGTGCAGAAGGAGGCCATTCGGCCCATCGAGTCTGCACCGGCTCTTGGAAAGAGCAACCTAGCCAAGGTCCACACCTCCACCCTATCCCCATAACCCAGCAACCCCACCCAACACTATGGGCAATTTAGCATAGCCAATCCACCTAACCTGCACATCTTTGGACTGTGGGAGGAAACCGGAGCACCCGGAGGAAACCCACGCACACACGGGGAGGATGTACAGACTCCGCACAGACAGTGACCCAAGCCGGAATCGAACCTGGGACCCTGGAGCTGTGAAGCAATTGTGCTATCCACAATGCTACCGTGCTGCCCTATCCAATGACCATTTGGATGCCCTTAGTGTTGGCGAGTCCACTACTGTTGCAGGCAGGGCATTCCACGCCCTTACTACTCTCTGAGTAAAGAACCTACCTCTGACATCTGTCCTATATCTATCTCCCCTCAATTTAAAGTTATGTCCCCTCGTGCTAGACATCACCATCCGAGGAAAAAGGCTCTCACTGTCTACCCTATCTAATCCTCTGATCATTTTGTATGCCTCAATTAAGTCACCTCTTAACCTTCTTCTCTCGAACGAAAACAGCCTCAAGTCCCTCAGCCTTTCCTCATGAGATCTTCCCTCCATACCAGGCAACATCCTGATAAATCTCCTCTGCGCCCTTTCCAATGCTTCCACATCCTTCCTATAATGCGGCGACCAGAATTGCACGCAATGCTCCAAATGCGGCCGCACCAGAGTTTTGTACAGCTGCAACATGACCTCATGGCTCCGAAATTCAATCCCTCTACCAATAAAAGCTAACACACCGTACGCCTTAACAACCCTCTCAACCTGGGTGGCAACTTTCAGGGATCTATGTACATGGACACCGAGATCTCTATGCTCATCCACACTGCCAAGAATCTTACCATTAGCCCAGTACTCTGTCTTCCTGTTATTCCTTCCAAAATGAATCACCTCACACTTTACTGCATTAAACTCCATTTGCCACCTCTCAGCCCAGCGCTGCAGCTTATCTATGTCCCTCTGTAACTTGTAACATCCTTCCGCACTGTCCACAACTCCACCAACTTTAGTGTCATCTGCAAATTTACTCACCCATCCTTCTACGCCCTCCTCCAGGTCATTTATAAAAATGACAAACAGCAGTGGCCCCAAAACAGATCCTTGTGGTACACCACTAGTAACTGGACTCCAGTCTGAACATTTCCCATCAACCACCACCCTCTGTCTTCTTTCAGCTATCCAATTTCTGATCCAAACTGCTAAATCTCCCTGAATCCCACACCTCCGTATTTTCTGCAGTAGCCTACCGTGGGGAACCTTATCAAACGCTTTACTGACATCCATATATACCACATCAACTGCTTTACCCTCATCCACCTGTTTGGTCACCTTCTCAAAGAACTCAATAAGGTTTGTGAGGCACGACCTACCCTTCAAAAAACCGTGTTGACTATCTCTAATCACATTATTCCTTTCCAAGTGATTATACACCCTGGGCGCGATTCTCCACTCCCACGCCGGTTGGGAGAATCGCCTGGGCCGCCGAAATTTCCGGGGCCGCCGGTCTGACGCCCTCCCGCGATTCTCCCGAGCGGCGGGAACAGGCCCGTCGAGTTTCGCGGGCCGTAGGCCGGAAAATCGCCGGAGATACCCAAAATGGCGATTCTCCGGCACCCCCGCGATTCTGAGGCCCGGATGGGCCGAGCGGCCAGGCCAAAACGGCGGGTTCCCCCCGCGGCGTCCACACCTGGTCGCTGCAGTTGTGAGCGGTGCGTGAACGCTGGGGGGGGGGGGCGGCCTCTGGGGGGGGGGGCGAGGGGGGATCCTGCACCGGGGGGTACCTTAAATGTGGGGTGGCCCGCGATCGGTGCCCACCGATCGTCGGGCCGTCCTCTCTGAAGGAGGACCTTCCTTCCGCCGCCCCGCAAGATCCATCCCCCATCTTCTTGCGGGGCGGATGTGGACAGGACGGCAACCACGCATGCGCGGATGACGTCCGTTATGCAGCGCCGGCCGCGTGGGGGTGGAGAATCGCCCCCCCCCTCTCTTATAAACCTTTCCAAGATTTTGCCCACAACAGAAGTAAGGCTCACTGGTCTATAGTTACCGGGGTTGTCTCTACTCCCGTTCTTGAACAAGGGGACAACATTTGCTATCCTCCAGTCTTCTGGCACTATTCCTGTAGACAAAGATCAAAGCCAAAGGCTCAGCAATCTCCTCCCTAGCTTCCCAGAGAATCCTAGGATAAATCCCATCTGGCCCAGGGGACTTATCTATTTTCACACTTTCCAGAATTGCTGACACCTCCTCCTTATGAACCTCAAGCCCTTCTAGTCTAGTAGCCTGAATCTCAGTATTCTCCTCGACCACATTGTTTTTTTCCTGTGTGAATACTGACGAAAAATATTCATTTAGCAACTCTCCTATCTCCTCGGACTCCAAGCACAACTTCCCACTACTGTCCTTGACTGGCCCTATTCTTACCCTTGTCATTCTTTTGTTCCTGACATATCTATAGAAAGCTTGAGGGTTATCCTTGATCCTACCTGCCAAAGACTTCTCATGTCCCCTCCTGGCTCTTCTTAGCTCTCTCTTTTGGTCCTTCCTAGCTAACTTGTAACTCTCGAGCACCCTACCTGAACCTTCATGTCTCATCTTTACAGAAGCCTTCTTCTTCCTCTTGACAAGTGTTTTGACTGCCTTAGTAAACCACGGTTCCCTTGCTCGACCACTTCCTCCCTGCCTGACAGGTACATACTTATCAAGGACACGCAGTAGCTGTTCCTTGAACAAGCTCCACATTTCCATTGTGCCCATCCCCTGCACTTTTCCTCTCCATCCGATGCATCCTAAGTCTTGCTTCATCGCATCATAATTGCCTTTCCCCAGATATAACTCTTGCCCTGCGGTATATACCTATCCCTTTCCATTACTAAAGTAAACGTAATCGAATTGTGGTCGCTATCACCAAAGTGCTCACCTATCTCCAAATCTAACACCTGTCCTGGTTCATTACCCAGTACCAAATCCAATATGGCCTCGCCTCTCGTTGGCCTATCTACATACTGTGTCAGGAAACCCTCCTGCACATATTGGACAAAAACGGACCCATCTAAAGTACTTGAACTATAGCTTTTCCAGTCAATATTTGGAAAGTTAAAGTCCCCCATAACAACTACCCTGTTGCTTTCGCTCCTATCCAGAATCATCTTTGCAATCCTTCCCTCTACATCTCTGGAACTTTTCGGCGGCCTATAGAAAACCCCATACAGGGTGACCTCTCCTTTCCTGTTTCTAACCTCAGCCCATACTACCTCAGTAGACGAGTCCTCATCAAACGTCCTTTCTGCCACCGTAATACTGTCCTTGACTAACAATGCCACCCCTCCCCCTCTTTTACCACCTTCCCTGAGCTTACTGAAATATCTAAACCCCGGTACCTGCAACAACCATTCCTGTCCCTGTTCTATCCATGTCTCCGAAATGGCCACAACATCGAAGTCCCAGGTGCTAACCCATGCCGCAGGTTCACCCACCTTATTCCGGATGCACCTGGCATTGAAGAAGACGCGCTTTAAACCACCTTCCTGCATGCCGGTACACTCCTGCAACTTTGAAACCTTACTCATGACCTCACTACTCTCAACCTTCTGTATACTGGAGCTACAATTCAGGTTCCCAATCCCCTGCTGAAGTAGTTGAAACCCTCCCGAAGAGCATTAGCAAATTTCGCCCTCAGGATATTGGTACCCCTCTGGTCCAGGTGTAGACCATCCCATTTGTAGAGGTCCCACCGACCCCAGAATGAGCCCCAATTATCCAGAAATCTGAAACCCTCCCTCCTGCACCATCCCTGTAGCCACGTGTTCAACTCCTCTCTTTCCCTATTCCTCGTCTCGCTATCACGTAGCACGGGTAACAACCCAGAGATAATAACTCTGTCTGTCCTAGATCTAAGTTTCCACCCTAGCTCCCTGAATTCCTGCCTTACATCCCTATCCCTTTTCCTACCTATGTCGTTGGTACCTATGTGGACCATGACTTGGGGCTGCACCCCCAAACCCTTAAGGATCCCGAAAACACGATCCGAGACTGGGTGGGATATTAAAGGGTGCAGGGAGTGAGGGGGAGAGTACGATTAGACTGGGTAGGATATTAAAGGGCGTGGGGAGTAAGGGGGGAGAGTGGGATTAGACTGGGTGGGATATTAAAGGGTGCGGGGAGTGAGGGGGGAGAGTGGGATTAGACTGGGTGGGATATTAAAGGGTGCAGGGAGTGAGGGGAGAGTGGGATTAGACTGGGTGGGATATTAAAGGGTGCGGGGAGTGAGGGGGGAGAATGGGATTAGACTGGGTGGGATATTAAAGGGTGCGGGGAGTGAGGGGGAGAGTGGGATTAGACTGGGTGGGATATTAAAGGGTGCGGGGAGTGAGGGGGAGAGTGGGATTAGACTGGGTGGGATATTAAAGGGTGCGGGGAGTGAGGGGGGAGAGTGGGATTAGACTGGGTGGGATATTAAAGGGTGCAGGGAGTGAGGGGAGAGTGGGATTAGACTGGGTGGGATATTAAAGGGTGCAGGGAGTGAGGGGAGAGTGGGATTAGACTGGGTGGGATATTAAAGGGTGCGGGGAGTGAGGGGGGAGTGTGGGATTAAACTGGGTCGGATATCAAAGAATGCGGGGAGTGAGGGAAGAATGGGATTAGACTGGGTGGGATATTAAAGGGTGCGGGGAGTGAGGGGGGGAGAGTGGGATTAGACTGGGTGGGATATTAAAGGGTGCAGGGAGTGAGGGGAGAGTGGGATTAGACTGGGTGGGATATTAAAGGGTGCGGGGAGTGAGGGGGGAGAATGGGATTAGACTGGGTGGGATATTAAAGGGTGCGGGGAGTGAGGGGGAGAGTGGGATTAGACTGGGTGGGATATTAAAGGGTGCGGGGAGTGAGGGGGGAGAGTGGGATTAGACTGGGTGGGATATTAAAGGGTGCGGGGAGTGAGGGGGGAGAGTGGGATTAGACTGGGTGGGATATTAAAGGGTGCAGGGAGTGAGGGGAGAGTGGGATTAGACTGGGTGGGATATTAAAGGGTGCAGGGAGTGAGGGGAGAGTGGGATTAGACTGGGTGGGATATTAAAGGGTGCGGGGAGTGAGGGGGGAGCGTGGGATTAAACTGGGTCGGATATCAAAGAATGCGGGGAGTGAGGTGCAGAGTGTGATTAAACTGGATTGGATATTAAAGGGTGCGGGGAGTGAGGGAGAGAGTGGGATTAGACTGGGTGGGATATTAAAGGATGCGGGGAGTGAGGGAGAGAGTGGGATTAGACTGGGTCGGATATTAAATGGTTAAACAATTGATTATTTGGTGAATTAGAATTGATCTGGTGATCGCCAAATCACTGAGAAAAAAAAGAAACTAAATAAGTGTATATGGGAGGAGCACAGCCCCTCGACATTCTTTACAAGCAGACCATTGCATGCATCTCTCAGACCCTCCATGTAGTAATAATAATCATCTTTATTAGTGTCACAAGTCGCCTTACATTAACGCTGCAATTAAGTTACTGTGAAAGTTATGGGAAGGACTCCAGCTCTTTTTAATCTGACCCGGGGCGATATCTGGCAGCCAGACTGGATCAAGGCGGAGTCTCACCCAGCACATTCTCAAGGGGGCAATTAGGGTTGGCCAACAGATGCTGGGCCCAAGCCAACAACGGCCTCATTGACTCTTACCAACTTTTACAGGTGCACCAGAGAAAGCATCCTATCGGGCTGCATCACAGCCCGGTATGGCAACTGCTCGGCCCAGGACCGCAAGAAACTTCAGAGAGTCGTGAACACCGCCCAGTCCATCACACAAACCTGCCTCCCACCCATTGACTCCATCTACACCTCCCGCTGCCTGGGGAAAGCGGGCAGTATAATCAAAGACCCCCTCCCACCCGGGTCATTCTCTCTTCCAACTTCAGATACAGAAGTCTGAGAACACGCACTAACAGGATCAAAAACAGCTTCTTCCCCACTGTCACCAGACTCCTAAGCGACCCTCTTGTGGACTGACCTGATCTCTTCACACATCTTCTCTACCGAGTTGTACACTTCACCCGATGTCTATGCCTGAGTATTTACATTGTGTGTTTATGTATGTCCTATGTTTTTTCTTGTATGGAACGATCTGCCTGGTCTGTACGCAGAGCAATACTTTTCACTGTACCTCGGTACACGTGACAATAAACAAATCCAATCCAAGTGAATGAAGTAAGAAGTCTCCCAAAACCAGGTTAAAGTCCAACAGGTTCATTTGAAATCACAAGCTTTCGGAGCGCTACTCCTTCATCAGGTGAAGTGGAGGCAGATTTACAAACACAGCAAATACAGGAGATACAGGGCAGCACGGTAGCACGGCGGTTAGCACAGTTGCTTCACAGCGCCAGGGTCCCCAGGTTTGATTCCCGGCTTGGGTCACTGCCTGTGCGGAGTCTGCACGTTCTCCCCGTGTCTGCGCGGGTGTCCTCCGGGTGCTCCGGTTTCCTCCCACTGTCCAAAGATGTGCGGGTTAGGTGGATTGGCCGTGCTAAATTGGCCTTTGGCGCCCAAAAAAGTTTGGGTGGGGTTACTGGGTTACAGGGATAGGGTGGCGGTAGGATGCTCTTTCCAAGGGCCAGTGCAGATTCGATGGGCCGAATGGCCTCCTTCAGCATTGTAAATTCTATGACTCTACAACACAATTGCAAGATAATTGCTTTTTGGAATGGTTGGAATGCGTAGCTGACAGGTGAGCAGATTTTTGCAGGAACAGACAGTGTTGAGTGGAGAGAGAGCTAATCAGAGGTAATCTCCACCAATCGAGCCAGATTCAACTTGTGTAATTGCTCCCACCACCGCGCCACCTGGATGCAGAGATGCCAAAAACTCGCCCCCGCTACCTTAAGCGGCAACGCGCCCAATATCCTCTCCTACCACCTCGCCTGAATCAGAAACACATCACTCTTTCCCATTGTAGCCACCTGGGTTGGCCAACTCCCGGCGTAAAATGGAGAACAGCAAAGGCTGAAGGGAAATTCAGCCAACACAGGCAGAAACTAGCAGGTGCAAGTTTACTGTGTATTAAACTCTGCAAAAGCCCAGACAGCATCGATACAAGCAGCCATCTGCATAATTAATGTAGCAGCCATCTACATACTAATGAGCGATCCCCGGGAGCAATCAAAACATTCAAGATAAACAAGGCTAAGCCAGACTCCTCGGCGCCAGCAGGAGCCAACACAAAAGAGGTTAACGGACACCTCAAGACCGCCCATCGATCAGGGAACAACTCCAGTATTGGAGAAATCGAACCAATCTTATCTTTGACAATGTGAAGTCCAATCACTTGAAACCAGGTACGGGGTCCGCCCCGAAAGGCGGGAAGCCCCTGGGGACTACAAAGCAAAGCCCCCCAAGTTCAAATCGTCCTTCTTGACAGGGTCACTCAGCAACGCGAAGCAACCCTTGACAGTGACCTGTCCGGCGGCCTCCAAAGAAGTAAGTCTCCAGTCAACGCTCGCTACGCGATAGGCGCTCCGAGCTACCAGTCCATACCAGCTTTTGAATCCCGCAGACTCAGAACCCGAACAAAAGGCCATTTGTTCCCCTGACCTGGTGGGCCAGTCCGAAGCTAAGTATAGGCCTGTTAGTTGTAGAAATAGCTTAGAAGTAGAATTTATGCATGAGTAGCGATTACTGTGTATAATAAATGTGCATTGATTTGAATCTTACTAATTGGTGTGTTGAGTTATTGATCATTACTTGAACTTGAACCTCGTGGCGGTATCATAAAGATACCTGGCGACTCGAGAGCAAAGGTTATAAAACAGAGCCAATTGAACCAACCAAAAGTTAGCAACACCATGTACACCGAAAACCGACCGAATTTCACAAAAATATCCATGATACCCCCCTATACTTTCCAGTGGGTCTGATATATACACAACAGCAGGCTGCCCGCATATAGGGGCACCCTATGCTACCCCCTCCCCCCCCGCACACTCCCTTTCCAACCCCTAAACGCTCGAAGCACCATCGCCAGTGGGAGCGGGGGTAAGGAATAAGGTAGAGGAGAGATATGCAGGGTTTTTAATCTAAGGGGAAGATCATCCCACTTCCAGCAACTGATGTAGACAAACCCATAATTATCTGAAGGTTCAGGTGCTCCTCAAACTCTTGTACTGGAGTTGAGGGGCGACCTGATGGAAGTGTACAGAATTATGAGGGGCATGGACAGAGTGATTAGTCAGAAGCTTTTTCCTGGGATGGACGAGTCAACTAATCGGGGTCATAGGTTTAAGGTGTGAGGGGCAAAGTGTAGAGTAAATGTGCGAGGGATTTTTTTTTTTACACGAAGGGTAATGGCCGTCTGGAACTCGCTAGCGGAGGAGGTGGTGATGGCACTAAGATGTTTAAGGGGCGTCTTGACAAATACATGAATAGGATGGGAATAGAAGGATACGAACCCCAGTGTAGAAGGTTTTAGGTTAGACGGGCAGCATGGTTGGCGCCAGCTTGTAGGGCTGAAGTGACTGTTCCTGTGCTGTACTTTCTTTTGTTCTTCGGAGAAGGATTGGTTTTCCCTCCAGCAAACTCAATGAAAGCCAAGGTATTAGTGAATGGGATCAGTGGAGATTATATACCAGTTCCATTGTATAAAGTAGAATTGGAGTGCGATTTAGTGTCAGGTCCAGTCGTTGTCGGAATGATTAAGAAATTCCGAGTGGATGGAGTAGATTTACTTTTGGGGAATGGTTTGGCAGGAGTGGAGGTTGTAGCTTCATCCATTATTACAGAGTGTCCGAGGGAAGTACAACAGATAGCACATGAGATACCAACGGTGGGGCATGTGGAAATTAGAAAAACATATTGGGCATTAAATTGCACAATGACATGTTGAAAGACATTGATCACATATCAAACGGCAATGCTAGTCAATCTGATTCTGCTATTGATGCAATCTCCACGAGAATGATTCCTCACAGAGATTTGTCAAAGATAAAATCTCGTAGCAAACCAGGTTCTGAGAACTCCAAGACTGAAGGTGACCACAAGAAAGAAGAGTCCAGATCTAACAATAATGACAGTGATGAGGTTTCAGATGAGAGTTCTGATTCGATTTTGGTTCTGACTATGAAGTAACGATAAACAACTGCTACTGAGCAGACCTGTCACTAACTGACCTTGAACAAATGGCAAGTAAGTCTGAAGGTGACCTTCAAGAAGGTGACCCTGTCAAGAAGGACCACACTAGTAAAGAAGACAGCAAATCAGAAGAAGAAAATGACTTGGACTTTCCTAAAAATAATGTGTTACATCCTCTTGCAGTAAACCCATTGCCATCCACTTCAGTTGCAAATATTTCCCAGGCCGTGCCTGTTTTAATGGGAAAGTAGAGTTTGAGAGATTTATGGCCATGTTAGTGGATGAACCGGTGCTGGCCGCCCCGGACTTATCCAGACCATTTAAAGTAGCCACAGATGCCAGCGACCTGGGAGTGGGGGGAGCGCTACTACAAGACGACGATGCAAGAATAGAGAGGCCAGTGGGGCATTTTTCGAAAATGAAAACTAAATTTGTGCCAAAGAAAGTATTCCATCATCGAAAGGGAAGCTACTAGCCCTGCAGCGCTTTGAAGTATATGTCCAACACGAGAATAAACAATGCTTAGTTTACGCAGACCATAATCCACTTGTGTTTATAGAGAAGTTTAAAACCCTGAATGCTAAGGTTATTGCATTGGACTTTATTACATTCACAATAGCATGGCATCAGTTATTCAGGATGAGGATAGCAAGAACAGTGAAGTGACACCGAGCAAACAGCTGATTAACCCACATCCCTTTAAAGGTCCACGGTGCCCCTTCAAAGTATTGGAAGGAATTAGCAAATGAGATGAAATAATCATTAATCCAAGTTAAGGGGAAGGTGGATGGAGATCTGTTAACAACAACCAGAAAGTTCACAGAGCCAATAACGTGCTACCCTCTGATTCTGAAAGTAAAGAACAATTGAAATCTGGAAAGCCCAAATTGAGTCAGTCCGCGTTACCAAATGGAGATAAGGGGAGCGATTCTCCGACCCCCCACTGGGTCGGAGAATCGCCGGGGGCCGGCGTGAATCCCGCCCCGTCCAGAATTCTCCGCCACCGGAGATTCGGCAGGGACGGGAATCGCGCCGGGCCGGTCGTCGGAAATCGTGCCGGTCGGCGGGCCCACCCCCGGCGATTCTCCGGTCCGCGATGGGCCGAAGTCCCGCCGCTGTCAACACACGCCAGCCGGCATGGATTGAACCACCTTTCGAACGGCGGGACAAGGCGGCGCGGGCGGGCTCCGGGGTCCTGGGGGGGGGGGGGGGCGGGGTGATCTGGCCCCGGGGGTTGCCCCCACGGTGGCCTGGCCCGCGATCAGGGCCCACCGATCGGCGGGCGGGCCTGTGCCGTGGGGGCACTCTTTTCCTTCCGCCTTAGTCATGGTCTTCACTTCCGCAGAGGCGGAAGAGACCCCTTCCACTGCGCATGCGCGGGGATGCCGTGAGTGGCCGCTGACGCTCCCACGCATGCATCGCCTGGCGAAGTCATTTCCGCGCCAGCTGGCGGGGCGGAAATCAGTCTGGCTCGGGCCTAGCCCCTCAAAGAGCGGGCTCGGCCCCTCAAGATGCGGAGAATTCCGCACCTTTGGGGCGGCGCGATGCCGGACTGATTCGCGCCGTTTTTGGCGCCGGTCGGCGGACATCGCGCCGACTGTGGAGAATCCCGCCCCAGGATTTTACGAAAACACATGAAAAGAATGTTGCAGATATAGTCAACCAACTCTGAGAGGATTGACCCCTCTGCTTTTACTTGTCACTGAAGGTAACCATGTGAAGGAAAAGAGAGAATGCAAAGCTGGAGGGGCCGAAGAGTATTTATTGATTAAACGTGAGCCCAATATTTCCCTCAGTATTGACAATACTGCTGTAGTTTGGTGCTGGAGGATCCTCAAAAATTGAATATACAGTATTAGACAATCAGAAAAGACTGACTGCATCATATACAAAGAGACAGGTATAATCAAGATACTGAACAGAGTTGTAGTGAAACACCAGGGGGCACTCTGTTAGCTACTCATGATGTAGACATAAGAAACTCTGAACCACTAAAGCCACATCCACCTCGATTAAAAACATGGAGCCTGGCTCAGTTAGAGACTGAAATGCAATGCATGTTGGACATGTTGCAGAAACAAGCAAAACCGCTGTGGTCCACAGAACGCCAAGTGGGGATTGAGAGATTGATGGCCATGTTAGTGGACGAACTGGTGCTGGCCACCACGGACTTACCCAGACTATTTAAAATGGCCACAGATGCCAGTGACCCAAGGGTAGGGGGCAGTGCTACTACAAGACGACGATGCAGGAATAGAGAGGCCAGAGGGGAACATCTCGAAAAAACTAAAATCCGTGCCAGAGAAAGTATTCCACCGTCAAAAAGGAAGCCTTGCTACTAGAGCTACAGCAGTTTAAAAGCCGGAACGCAAAGCTATTCCATTGGAGTTTATTATTACAACAGTTCAGTGTTGCAGTTGTGCACATTCCTGGAAGGGATAATGTGACTGTGGATGCTTTGACATCTGAGTTGTTACCAATGTAGAGACTGAGAAGGGAACTTAATTAATGGGGATAGATTAGATGGATGTGTGTTTGTGATTTGTGTCTTGAGTACCTCATAATGAAATGTCCATGACCTAAAATTAAATTCTTTACATAGAATTTACAGTTCAGAAGGAGGCCATTTGGCCCTTGGAAAGAGCACCCTACTTAAACCCACACCTCCACCCTATCCCCGTAACCCAGTAACCCCACCTAACCATTTGTCACTCGAGGACAATCGAGCATGGCCAATCCACCTAACCTGCACATCTTTGGACTGTGGGAGGAAACCGGAGCACCCGGAGGAAACCCACGCAGACACGGGGAGGAAGTGCAAACTCCACACAGGCAGTCACCCGAGGTCAAAATTGAACATGGGACCCTGGAGCTGTGAGGTTGCGGCGCTAACCACTGTGCCGTCCATCTTTTTTTTTGGGGGGGGGGGGGAGTATAAAATATCCTTCCCGTCTATTCCCTCATTCCCCCTTTCTTTGATTTGTACTGTTACATTTTTGATCCATGGATGATTAATGGACATGTGCCTTTTAAAATATATATTTTTGTTAATATTTTTCAATTTATAAAATATAAAGACAGAAAAATAGAGACACCAATAGTAAAACAAGACAAGAAAACAAGAAGCCAAATCTTGTAACCCCCCCCCCCCCCCATCAACAACAAAAAAAAGGAGAAAAGCAACCTCCCTCCACCAATTAACCCCCCACTCCACAGTAGGAACAAGATCCCCCCACCCCTCTCCCAGCAGCTAACAGTGACCATCTCTTTGAAGTAGAACATAGAACGTACAGTGCAGAAGGAGGCCATTCGGCCTATCGAGTCTGCACCGACCCACTTAAGCCCTCACTTCCACCCTATCCCCGTAACCCAATAACCCTCCTAACCTTTTTTGACACTAAGGACAGTTTAGCATGGCCAATCCACCTAACCCGCACGTCTTTGGACTGTGGGAGGAAACCGGAGCACCCGGAGGAAACCCACGCACACACGCGGAGAACGTGCAGACTCCGCACAGACAGTGACCCAGCGGGGAATCGAACCTGCGACCCTGGCGCTGTGAAGCCACAGTGCTATCCACTTGTGTTACCGTGCTGCCCCCTTAGACGATAAATGGCCGCCATCTCTGGTAGAGCCCTTCAATTGACCCCCTCACGGTGTACTTGACCTTCTCCAGGTGCAGAAACTCCATTAAGTCACCTAGCCAAGCCGAGGCACTGGGCGGAGTCGCCAACCTCCATCCCAGCAGGACCCGCCTACGAGCAATCAGCGAGGTGAAGGTAAGAACACCTGCCCCCGCTCCTATCCGCCTCTTCGGCAGGCCCGATACCCCGAACATGGCTACCAAGGGACAGGGGTTAATCTCGATGTGCAGAATCGCAGCCGTTGTGTTGAAAGAAGGAGACTGTAGCCACTTAAAATGGCCAACTCCCGATTTAAAATGGCTAACTCCCGATTTAAAATGGCGAACGGCAAAGGCTGATGGGAAAGTCAGCCAACAGGACAAAAACCAGCAGCTGCAGGTTGGCTGTGTATTTACCTCTGGAAAGGCCAGACAAGATCGATACCGGCAACCATCAGCATAACAAAACACCAGCCATCTGCATGCTAATGAGCAATCCCCGGGAACAATAAGCAACATTTAGACACACAAAGCAAAACCAGACTCTTCGGCGCCAGCAGAAGCCTACACAAAGGGAGGTGACCGAGCACCTCGAGACCGCCCATCGATCAGGGAACCGCTCCAGCATTGGAGAAAATCGAACCAAGCGATTGGGACAAAGTCCAATCACTTGGGACCAGGTACAGGGTCCGCCCCGAAAGGCGGGAAGCCCCTGGGGACTATAAGAATTGAGCCCCAAGTTCAAGTCGCTCTCTTCTTCTTCGGCTCGCTTCCAGCTCTTCCAGCTCTCGTCACTCTTCAGCAGCCGATCGAACATGTATGTCTTACTTCAACGCTTGCTACGAGATAGGAGCTCCTAGCTACCAATCTGTACCAACTTCGAATCCCGCAGGCTCAGAACCCGAACGAAAGGCCATTCGTTTCCCTGACCTGGTGGGCCAGTTCCAAGTTAAGTATTGGCCTGTTAGTTGTAGAAGTAGCTTAAACGTAGAATTTGTCCATGAGTAGTGATTACTGTGTATAATAAATGTGCTTTGATTTAAATCTTACTAAGCGGTGTATTGGATTATTGATCATTACTCGGACCTGAACCACGTGGCGGTATCATAAAGATACCTGGCGACTCAAGAGCAAAGGTGATAAAACAGCAATTAAACTAAGGCAAAGTTAGCAACAAGACGGAGAAGCTCATCAGTTTGGGACAGGGCCAAAATATGTGCATATGGTTAGCTGACGCCTTCGAACAGCACTCGCACCTGTCATCAAACCCCGCAAAAATAGCGACTCATTCTTGCTCTGGTCAGGTGTGACCTCAACGCTACCTTAAGTTGGATCAAGCTCAGCTTCGCACAGCAGGATGTGGCTTTCACCCTCCAAAGGGCCTCGCTCCACACCTCATCCTCCAACATGGGCCCAGCTCCTCCTCCCTCTTGGCTTTCACCCCGTGAAACGGGGCCCTCCGCCAGAATCCGGCCATTTATACCAGACGTCCCACCCTGCTCCGACCCTGCACACGAGAGCGTCCTCTCCGTCAATGAGGATGGCGCTGCCTCTGGGAATGTTTGTCTGAAAGGTTTTCGGACCTGAAGGTACCTAAACGAATCCAGGCCCGAGGGCCCAAACTTCTCTTTCAGTTCCTCCAGGCGGGCAAGCTGCCCCTCCAGAAATAGGTCACTCGATCCCTCCAGCCCCTTCCCCAGTCCAAATGTGGCATCCAACCTGACCGGCTTGAACTGGTGTTTAGCACAAATGTAACATCTTTGATTCCGACCCCAGCTTAAAACATATAACATATAACAAAAGACAGGACATACGGGGACACTTGCCAAATCGCTAATGAGAACGATAGAGGTGACATAGGCCTTGTCCCTTGGTGTAACTGAAAAAAACCCAGCTCATGGTATTTGTACGAATACTGACCAAAGGGGCCTTATACAGGGTTCTGGGCCAGGGTTCAGAAAACTCATGGAATTCACCTGTCCTACAACTGTTTCTTGATTTTGATTACAATGAACACAAGGGCCAGCCTTTCCAGTGTTATTCAACAGAGGCCTTAGGTGCTTTTAATCAAAAAAAAAAACTTTATTTGAGGAATTGAGTTAACATTTTTATAAACACACACAGCAAGCATTTTTATCAACTACAAACATAACGCCCCCACACAGCTCCAGTAATCTATGTATAACACTTAATAAATTCCCCTTTTAACTGTTCCAATTTAATAACAAGATCCCATGAACCTAAAAGGTGTGGCCCAGCACACGACACTCTTACTACCTTTAAGACTTATGTTGTGGGCCAGGGTTTAGAGAACTCCAAAGTATATCATGGAGTTCACCTGACCCTCGACGTTTACTAGATTGTGGTATGGGGCGCACACGGCCCACTCTACAGGTGTGGTGCAGCGGAAATTTTAAAGTAATTTTTAAAGCAAAACAATGTTTATTCTATGAACTCAGTTAACCTTTGTTATGAGCGAGGCGTTTTCAGAACCCCAAAATGTATCATGGAGTTCAACCAACCGCCCTCTTTAATGCTATTGTTGCTTTTCCGAGCACACGGCTTGTTCTCCAGGAGTGGGATTACAATTATGGACACGTGGGTTTTTAAACACAAACAATGTTAATTCCATGAACTCAACTTAACCTTTTAAATAAACATTGGATCACTTAACACCCCTTACGTCAAAGATAACCCCAAAAATATTACAACACTAAATAATCCTTCAGTTATTCCTTTCAACATCCAAGAGACTTAACACCTTTAAACAGGAACTCATCAGGGTAAAGGCTTTACCATTATGAGTTTAAATCACCCAAATGATCCAGAGATAGTCTTTCATGGCAGAGATCACAGCAGATCCAGCTCACTGCAAACACAGACACACCCAAGCTCTTTTCAAACTGAAACTAAAAACTGCAAAATGGCTGATCTAAAGCCCAGCTCCACCCACACTCTGACATCACTGCATTTCTTAAAGGTACATTGCTTAAATATCCATTTTTAAAGGCACTCTCACATGACAACTTTTTTAAATATACAGTGAACAACTTAGCAACCATCAATTCAAATACACCCCCCCCCCCAAGTAATCCTTAAACTCTAAGTAATCCTTAAACTTTCCTTTTAACATCCATAAGATAAAAAGAACCCTTTGTATAGAAAGACATCAAGTTTAACTTCACTACTGAGAACAGTTACCACGTTGAAATCACCAAATGATCTGGAGATAGTCTTTAGATGGCAGAGAGAACAACATTACACCTTCTTTGGCTGGCTTCAGCTCCAACACTAAAACAAAACCAAAAAACACAGACACACCCAAGCTTTTCCTCAAAGCGAAACTATAAAGCAGAGCCAGAGCTCAGCTCCACCCACACTCTGACATCACTGCAGCCACTTGAGCAGACAAACATTTCTTAAAGTGACATTCCCATGACACTTAGTATGGATTCTCTTGTTTCCTTTCCAAAATAGCAGTTTTTAATACTTCCAGAAAACAGTTATCTCTTTTAAGTTATCAAGTAATTTGGAAACCCCTTTTTAAATGCAGCTAGAGAAACCCTTCTTTTCAACCTGTGCAGTCTGAGGTGAGTAGTGAGTTTAAAACCACTTACCTTTACAGGAGCAGCCCTTTGGATTTCGGCGGCAGCGGTGCGCAGGGGCCTTCTGAGGTGAGTAGTGAGTTTAAAACCACTTACCTTTACAGGAGCAGCCCTTTGGATTTCGGCGGCAGCGGTGCGCAGGGGCCTTCTGAGGTGAGTAGTGAGTTTAAAACCACTTACCTTTACAGGAGCAGCCCTTTGGATTTCGGCGGCAGCGGTGCGCAGGGGCCTTTTTGGAGGTGAGTAGTGAGTTTAAAACCACTTACCTTTACAGGAGCAGCCCTTTGGATTTCGGCGGCAGCGGTGCGCAGGGGCCTTCTGGGAGGTGAGTAGTGAGTTTAAAACCACTTACCTTTACAGGAGCAGCCCTTTGGATTTCGGCGGCAGCGGTGCGCAGGGGCCTTCTGAGGTGAGTAGTGAGTTTAAAACCACTTACCTTTACAGGAGCAGCCCTTTGGATTTCGGCGGCAGCGGTGCGCAGGGGCCTTCTGAGGTGAGTAGTGAGTTTAAAACCACTTACCTTTACAGGAGCAGCCCTTTGGATTTCGGCGGCAGCGGTGCGCAGGGGCCTTCTTGGAGGTGAGTAGTGAGTTTAAAACCACTTACCTTTACAGGAGCAGCCCTTTGGATTTCGGCGGCAGCGGTGCGCAGGGGCCTTCTGGGAGGTGAGTAGTGTATTTAAAAACCTTACCTTTACAGGAGCAGCCCTTTGGATTTCGGCGGCAGCGGTGCGCAGGGGCCTTCTGGGAGGTGAGTAGTGTATTTAAAAACCTTACCTTTACAGGAGCAGCCCTTTGGATTTCGGCGGCAGCGGTGCGCAGGGGCCTTCTGGGAGGTGAGTAGTGAGTTTAAAACCACTTACCTTTACAGGAGCAGCCCTTTGGATTTCGGCGGCAGCGGTGCGCAGGGGCCTTCTGAGGTGAGTAGTGAGTTTAAAACCACTTACCTTTACAGGAGCAGCCCTTTGGATTTCGGCGGCAGCGGTGCGCAGGGGCCTTCTTGGAGGTGAGTAGTGAGTTTAAAACCACTTACCTTTACAGGAGCAGCCCTTTGGATTTCGGCGGCAGCGGTGCGCAGGGGCCTTCTGGGAGGTGAGTAGTGAGTTTAAAACCACTTACCTTTACAGGAGCAGCCCTTTGGATTTCGGCGGCAGCGGTGCGCAGGGGCCTTCTGAGGTGAGTAGTGAGTTTAAAACCACTTACCTTTACAGGAGCAGCCCTTTGGATTTCGGCGGCAGCGGTGCGCAGGGGCCTTCTTGGAGGTGAGTAGTGAGTTTAAAACCACTTACCTTTACAGGAGCAGCCCTTTGGATTTCGGCGGCAGCGGTGCGCAGGGGCCTTCTGGGAGGTGAGTAGTGTATTTAAAAACCTTACCTTTACAGGAGCAGCCCTTTGGATTTCGGCGGCAGCGGTGCGCAGGGGCCTTCTGGGAGGTGAGTAGTGTATTTAAAAACCTTACCTTTACAGGAGCAGCCCTTTGGATTTCGGCGGCAGCGGTGCGCAGGGGCCTTCTGGGAGGTGAGTAGTGAGTTTAAAACCACTTACCTTTACAGGAGCAGCCCTTTGGATTTCGGCGGCAGCGGTGCGCAGGGGCCTTCTGAGGTGAGTAGTGAGTTTAAAACCACTTACCTTTACAGGAGCAGCCCTTTGGATTTCGGCGGCAGCGGTGCGCAGGGGCCTTCTGAGGTGAGTAGTGAGTTTAAAACCACTTACCTTTACAGGAGCAGCCCTTTGGATTTCGGCGGCAGCGGTGCGCAGGGGCCTTCTTGGAGGTGAGTAGTGAGTTTAAAACCACTTACCTTTACAGGAGCAGCCCTTTGGATTTCGGCGGCAGCGGTGCGCAGGGGCCTTCTGGGAGGTGAGTAGTGAGTTTAAAACCACTTACCTTTACAGGAGCAGCCCTTTGGATTTCGGCGGCAGCGGTGCGCAGGGGCCTTCTGAGGTGAGTAGTGAGTTTAAAACCACTTACCTTTACAGGAGCAGCCCTTTGGATTTCGGCGGCAGCGGTGCGCAGGGGCCTTCTTGGAGGTGAGTAGTGAGTTTAAAACCACTTACCTTTACAGGAGCAGCCCTTTGGATTTCGGCGGCAGCGGTGCGCAGGGGCCTTCTGGGAGGTGAGTAGTGTATTTAAAAACCTTACCTTTACAGGAGCAGCCCTTTGGATTTCGGCGGGAACCGGAAGTTCGACATCTGGCAAGTTTCCCCCCCCCCCCCCCCCAATAAATTCTGGTGGAGAGGAAACCCGAGACACTACACGTGTAGTGTCTCCCACCCACCCTCCTCCTCTAACCTAATAATAAGACCCATTGGTGTAAGGTAAGTGCCATATTATATTATTATATTATTAGCATTGTGCAGGTCAAGGATTGGAGGTGGAGGAGCAGTCTCTGTCAGCGAGAGAACCTGAGAACATCTCAGAAGGTAAGCAAGTGATTTTTACTTTTATACCTTTTTTTCAAATTGTGTGTGTCGGGGGGAAACTGAAGTGACATCACAGAAAAGCTGTGACCTGAGTGGCTGGTTGGGATTCTAACCTAAATTTTTTTGAGTATTTGGGAACTAATTAAACATATAATAACTTAATTATAATTTAGAGGATATCTAAGCCAGAGATCGGAGAATATTATAGTTAGCTATCGCATTTCTATTAGAAATCTAGTGCTAGGAAACAGATAGTTGACAGTAACTTTGTAATTTAAAAAAAAAAAAGAAAAGCATTTAGAAAAAAAAAAGACAAATTTTAATTTTAATTAATTGACGCAATGTCAGTTAGAGGGGTGCTGTGCTCTGACTGTGAGATGTGGCAGGTCCGGGAGGCTTCCAGCGTCCCGGATGGCTTCATCTGCAGAAAGTGCACCCAACTGCAGCTCCTCACAGACCGCATGGTTCGGTTGGAGCAGCAATTGGATGCACTTAGGAGCATGCAGGTGGCGGAAAGCGTCATAGATCGCAGTTATGTAAGTGTGGTCACACCCAAGGTGCAGGCAGAGAAATGGGTGACCACCAGAAAGGGCAGGCAGTCAGTGCAGGAATCCCCTGTGGTTGTCCCCCTCTCGAACAGATATACCCCTTTGGATACTGTCGGGGGGGATAGCCTATCAGGGGAAAACAGCAGCAGCCAGAGCAGTGGCACCACGGCTGGCTCTGATGTTCAGAAGGGAGGGTCAAAGCGCAGAAGAGTAATAGTTATAGGGGACTCTATAGTCAGGGGCACAGATAGGCGCTTCTGTGGACGTGAAAGAGACTCCAGGATGGTATGCTGCCTCCCTGGTGCCAGGGTCCAGGATGTCTCCGAACGGGTAGAGGGAATCCTGAAGGGGGAGGGCAAACAGGCAGAGGTCGTTGTACATATTGGTACTAACGACATAGGCAGGAAGGGGCATGAGGTCCTGCAGCAGGAGTTCAGGGAGCTAGGCAGAAAGTTAAAAGACAGGACCTCGAGGGTTGTAATCTCGGGATTACTCCCTGTGCCACGTGCCAGTGAGGCTAGAAATAGGAAGATAGAGCAGACAAACACGTGGCTAAACAGCTGGTGTAGGAGGGAGGGTTTCTGTTATCTGGACCACTGGGAGCTCTTCCGGGGCAGGTGTGACCTGTATAAGATGGACGGGTTGCATCTAAACCGGAGAGGCATAAATATCCTGGCCGCGAGATTTGCTAGTGTCACACGGGAGGGTTTAAACTAGTATGGCAGGGGGGTGGGCACGGGAGCAATAGGACAGAAGGTGAGAGCATTGAGGGAGAACTAGGGAATAGGGACAGTGTGGCTCTGAGGCAGAGCAGACGGGGAGAAGTTGCTGAACACAGCGGGTCTGGTGGCCTGAAGTGCATATGTTTTAATGCAAGGAGCATTACGGGTAAGGCAGATGAACTTAGAGCTTGGATTACTACTTGGAACTATGATGTTGTTGCCATTACAGAGACCTGGTTGAGGGAAGGGCAGGATTGGCAGCTAAACGTTCCAGGATTTAGATGTTTCAGGCGGGATAGAGGGGGATGTAAAAGGGGAGGCGGAGTAGCGCTACTTGTTCAGGAGAGTATCACAGCTATACAGCGAGAGGACACCTCAGAGGGCAGTGAGGCTATATGGGTAGAGATCAGGAATAAGAAGGGTGCAGTCACAATGTTGGGGGTATACTACAGGCCTCCCAACAGCCAGCGGGAGATAGAGGAGCAGATAGGTAGACAGATTTTGGAAAAGAGTAAAAACAACAGGGTTGTGGTGATGGGAGACTTCAACTTCCCCAATATTGACTGGGACTCACTTAGTGCCAGGGGCTTAGACGGGGCAGAGTTTGTAAGGAGCATCCAGGAGGGCTTCTTAAAACAATATGTAAACAGTCCAACTAGGGAAGGGGCGGTACTGGACCTGGTATTGGGGAATGAGCCCGGCCAGGTGGTAGATGTTTCAGTAGGGGAGCATTTCGGTAACAGTGACCACAATTCAGTAAGTTTTAAAGTACTGGTGGACAAGGATAAGAGTGGTCCGAGGATGAATGTGCTAAATTGGGGGAAGGCTAATTATAACAATATTAGGCGGGAACTGAAGAACATAGATTGGGGGCGGATGTTTGAGGGCAAATCAACATCTGACATGTGGGAGGCTTTCAAGTGTCAGTTGAAAGGAATACAGGACAGGCATGTTCCTGTGAGGAAGAAAGATAAATACGGCAATTTTCGGGAACCTTGGATGACGAGTGATATTGTAGGCCTCGTCAAAAAGAAAAAGGAGGCATTTGTCAGGGCTAAAAGGCTGGGAACAGACGAAGCCTGTGTGGCATATAAGGAAAGTAGGAAGGAACTTAAGCAAGGAGTCAGGAGGGCTAGAAGGGGTCATGAAAAGTCATTGGCAAATAGGGTTAAGGAAAATCCCAAGGCTTTTTACACTTACATAAAAAGCAAGAGGGTAGCCAGGGAAAGGGTTGGCCCACTGAAGGATAGGCAAGGGAATCTATGTGTGGAGCCAGAGGAAATGGGCGAGGTACTAAATGAATACTTTGCATCAGTATTCACCAAAGAGAAGGAATTGGTAGATGTTGAGTCTGGAGAAGGGGGTGTAGATAGCCTGGGTCACATTGTGATCCAAAAAGACGAGGTGTTGGGTGTCTTAAAAAATATTAAGGTAGATAAGTCCCCAGGGCCGGATGGGATCTACCCCAGAATACTGAAGGAGGCTGGAGAGGAAATTGCTGAGGCCTTGACTAGAACAAACAGAGTTGTTATCTCTGGGTTGTTGCCCGTGCCACGTGATAGTGAGATGAGGAATAGGGAGAGAGAGCATTTAAACACGTGGCTACAGGGATGGTGCAGGCGGGAGGGTTTCAGATTTTTGGATAACTGGGGCTCTTTCTGGGGAAGGTGGGACCTCTACAGACAGGATGGTCTACATCTGAACCTGAGGGGCACAAATATCCTGGGGGGGAGATTTGTTAGTGCTCTTTGGGGGGGTTTAAACTAATGCAGCAGGGGCATGGGAACCTGGATTGTAGTTTTAGGGTAAGGGAGAATGAGAGTATAGAGGTCAGGAGCACAGATTTGACGTCGCAGGAGGGGGCCAGCGTTCAGGTAGGTGGTTTGAAGTGTGTCTACTTCAATGCCAGGAGTATACGAAACAAGGTAGGGGAACTGGCAGCGTGGGTTGGTACCTGGGACTTCGATGTTGTGGCCATTTCGGAGACATGGATAGAGCAGGGACAGGAATGGATGTTGCAGGTTCCGGGGTTTAGGTGTTTTAGTAAGCTCAGAGAAGGAGGCAAAAGAGGGGGAGGTGTGGCGCTGCTAGTCAAGAGCAGTATTACGGTGGCGGAGAGGATGCTAGATGGGGACTCTTCTTCCGAGGTAGTATTGGCTGAAGTTAGAAACAGGAAAGGAGAGGTCACCCTGTTGGGAGTATTTTATAGGCCTCCTAATAGTTCTAGGGATGTAGAGGAAAGGATGGCGAAGATGATTCTGGATATGAGCGAAAGTAACAGGGTAGTTATTATGGGAGACTTTAACTTTCCAAATATTGACTGGAAAAGATATAGTTCGAGTACAATAGATGGGTCGTTTTTTGTACAGTGTGTGCAGGAGGGTTTCCTGAAACAATATGTTGACAGGCCAACAAGAGGCGAGGCCACGTTGGATTTGGTTTTGGGTAATGAACCAGGCCAGGTGTTGGATTTGGAGGTAGGAGAGCACTTTGGGGACAGTGACCACAATTCGGTGACGTTTACGTTAATGATGGAAAGGGATAAGTATACACCGCAGGGCAAGAGTTATAGCTGGGGGAAGGGCAATTATGATGCCATTAGACGTGACTTGGGGGGGATAAGGTGGAGAAGTAGGCTGCAAGTGTTGGGCACACTGGATAAGTGGGGCTTGTTCAAGGATCAGCTACTGCGTGTTCTTGATAAGTATGTACCGGTCAGACAGGGAGGAAGGCGTCGAGTGAGGGAACCGTGGTTTACCAGGGAAGTGGAATCTCTTGTTAAGAGGAAGAAGGAGGCCTATGTGAAGATGAAGTGTGAAGTTTCGGTTGGGGCGATGGATAGTTACAAGGTAGCGAGGAAGGATCTAAAGAGAGAGCTAAGACGAGCAAGGAGGGGACATGAGAAGTATTTGGCAGGAAGGATCAAGGAAAACCCAAAAGCTTTCTATAGGTATGTCAGGAATAAGCGAATGACTAGGGAAAGAGTAGGACCAGTCAAGGACAGGGATGGGAAATTGTGTGTGGAGTCTGAAGAGATAGGCGAGATACTAAATGAATATTTTTCGTCAGTATTCACTCAGGAAAAAGATAATGTTGTGGAGGAGAATGCTGAGCCCCAGGCTAATAGAATAGATGGCATTGAGGTACGTAGGGAAGAGGTGTTGGCAATTCTGGACAGGCTGAAAATAGATAAGTCCCCGGGACCTGATGGGATTTATCCTAGGATTCTATGGGAGGCAAGGGAAGAGATTGCTGGACCTTTGGCTTTGATTTTTATGTCATCATTGGCTACAGGAATAGTGCCAGAGGACTGGAGGACAGCAAATGTGGTCCCTTTGTTCAAAAAGGGGAGCAGAGACAACCCCGGCAACTATAGACCGGTGAGCCTCACGTCTGTAGTGGGTAAAGTCTTGGAGGGGATTATAAGGGACAAGATTTATAATCATCTAGATAGGAATGATATGATCAGGGATAGTCAGCATGGCTTTGTGAAGGGTAGGTCATGCCTCACAAACCTTATTGAGTTCTTTGAGAAGGTGACTGAACAGGTAGACGAGGGTAGAGCAGTTGATGTGGTGTATATGGATTTCAGCAAAGCGTTTGATAAGGTTCCCCACGGTAGGCTATTGCAAAAAATACGGAGGCTGGGGATTAAGGGTGATTTAGAGATGTGGATCAGAAATTGGCTAGCTGAAAGAAGACAGAGGGTGGTGGTTGATGGGAAATGTTCAGAATGGAGTACAGTCACAAGTGGAGTACCACAAGGATCTGTTCTGGGGCCGTTGCTGTTTGTCATTTTTATCAATGACCTAGAGGAAGGCACAGAAGGGTGGGTGAGTAAATTTGCAGATGATACTAAAGTCGGTGGTGTTGTCGATAGTGTGGAAGGATGTAGCAGGTTACAGAGGGATATAGATAAGCTGCAGAGCTGGGCTGAGAGGTGGCAAATGGAGTTTAATGTAGAGAAGTGTGAGGTGATTCACTTTGGAAGGAATAACAGGAATGCGGAATATTTGGCTAATGGTAAAATTCTTGAAAGTGTGGCTGAGCAGAGGGATCTAGGTGTCCATGTACATAGATCCCTGAAAGTTGCCACCCAGGTTGATAGGGTTGTGAAGAAGGCCTATGGAGTGTTGGCCTTTATTGGTAGAGGGATTGAGTTCCGGAGTCGGGAGGTCATGTTGCAGCTGTACAGAACTCTGGTCCGGCCGCATTTGGAGTATTGCGTACAGTTTTGGTCACCGCATTATAGGAAGGACGTGGAGGCTTTGGAGCGGGTGCAGAGGAGATTTACCAGGATGTTGCCTGGTATGGAGGGAAAATCTTATGAGGAAAGGCTGACGGACTTGAGGTTGTTTTCGTTGGAGAGAAGAAGGTTAAGAGGAGACTTAATAGAGGCATACAAAATGATCAGGGGGTTGGATAGGGTGGACAGTGAGAGCCTTCTCCCGCGGATGGATATGGCTGGCACGAGGGGACATAACTTTAAACTGAGGGGTAATAGATATAGGACAGAGGTCAGAGGTAGGTTCTTTACGCAAAGAGTAGTGAGGCCGTGGAATGCCCTACCTGCTACAGTAGTGAACTCGCCAACATTGAGGGCATTTAAAAGTTTATTGGATAAACATATGGATGGTAATGGCTTAGTGTAGGTTAGATGGCTTTTGTTTCGGTGCAACATCGTGGGCCGAAGGGCCTGTACTGCGCTGTATTGTTCTATGTTCTATGTTCTATGTTCTAAATCTTTGGATCCTCGCTGTCTTCAGGGGATGTCCCGGAGGACTGGAGAATAGCCAATGTTGTTCCTCTGTTTAAGAAGGGTGGCAGGGATAATCCCGGGAACTACAGGCCGGTGAGCCTTACTTCAGTGGTAGGGAAATTACTGGAGAGAATTCTTCGAGACAGGATCTACTCCCATTTGGAAGCAAATGGACGTATTAGTGAGAGGCAGCACGGTTTTGTGAAGGGGAGGTCGTGTCTCACTAACTTGATAGAGTTTTTCGAGGAGGTCACTAAGATGATTGATGCAGGTAGGGCAGTAGATGTTGTCTATATGGACTTCAGTAAGGCCTTTGACAAGGTCCCTCATGGTAGACTAGTACAAAAGGTGAAGTCACACGGGATCAGGGGTGAACTGGCAAGGTGGATACAGAACTGGCTAGGCCATAGAAGGCAGAGGGTAGCAATGGAGGGATGCTTTTCTAATTGGAGGGCTGTGACCAGTGGTGTTCCACAGGGATCAGTGCTGGGACCTTTGCTCTTTGTAGTATATATAAATGATTTGGAGGAAAATGTAACTGGTCTGATTAGTAAGTTTGCAGACGACACAAAGGTTGGTGGAATTGCGGATAGCGATGAGGACTGTCTGAGGATACAGCAGGATTTAGATTGTCTGGAGACTTGGGCAGAGAGATGGCAGATGGAGTTTAACCTGGACAAATGTGAGGTAATGCATTTTGGAAGGGCTAATGCAGGTAGGGAATATACAGTGAATGGTAGAACCCTCAAGAGTATTGAAAGTCAAAGAGATCTAGGAGTACAGGTCCACAGATCACTGAAAGGGGCTACACAGGTGGAGAAGGTAGTCAAGAAGGCATACGGCATGCTTGCCTTCATTGGCCGGGGCATTGAGTATAAGAATTGGCAAGTCATGTTGCAGCTGTATAGAACCTTAGTTAGGCCACACTTGGAGTATAGTGTTCAATTCTGGTCGCCACACTACCAGAAGGATGTGGAGGCTTTAGAGAGGGTGCAGAAGAGATTTACCAGAATGTTGCCTGGTATGGAGGGCATAAGCTATGAGGAGCGATTGAATAAACTCGGTTTGTTCTCACTGGAACGAAGGAGGTTGAGGGGCGACCTGATAGAGGTATACAAAATTATGAGGGGCATAGACAGAGTGGATAGTCAGAGGCTTTTCCCCAGGGTAGAGGGGTCAATTACTAGGGGGCATAGGTTTAAGGTGAGAGGGGCAAAGTTTAGAGTAGATGTACGAGGCAAGTTTTTTACGCAGAGGGTAGTGGGTGCCTGGAACTCACTACCGGAGGAGGTAGTGGAGGCAGGGACGATAGGGACATTTAAGGGGCATCTTGACAAATATATGAATAGGATGGGAATAGAAGGATACGGACCCAGGAAGTGTAGAAGATTGTAGTTTAGTCGGGCAGTATGGTCGGCACGGGCTTGGAGGGCCGAAGGGCCTGTTCCTGTGCTGTACATTTCTTTGTTCTTTGTTCTTTGTACCAACCAGTTCAAGCTCAAAGCGAAAGTAAAACTAACTTCCAGAGCCACAGCCCACCTCCACCCACACAATGACATCACTGAAGCCATGTGATAAGACAAAAACATTTCTTAAAGGGACAAGGAGCCTGACCCAAACTTCTCCAACACCGCAAAGAGGTACCTCCACTCCACCCTATCAAACATCTTTTCTTCATCCAATGACACAACTAGCTCTGGCTCCCGCCCAGCCGCCGGGGTAAGGACCACATTCAGCAGTCGCCACACATTGGATGACAGTCTTTGACTCTTTACAAATCCCGTCTGGTCCTCCCTAACCACTGTTGCTAATAATAACCACAAGCTGCGAGCATGTTTCTTGTATTGACCAAATGGCCACACAACCAGTATATTATTAAACACAAGACCTATCTCTCTGTGCAATGATACAGGCGGCTACACATTAAACTACACCTATCAACTAAGATGACCTTCACTTAACTTCTGGGTGACCAGCTCTGTGCGGGTGGATAAGGCCTTTATCTGAGTCCCCACGTTTGTCGGCTGGAAATCGTCAGGTTCGTCTCGGCTGCGGCTCGTCTCTGTCAGGTAGTGATCGCGGGCCTTGAACTTGGCTGGTCGTTATGCTGCAATTGGAGTGGGCACAGGCCGATCCCAAAAGAGACCGATCCCTCGTGCGCAGGGCCTCTTATCCTTCTTCTCTTTCGCGGCCTTTTGGGCGGTCCCAACTCAGGATCCAATGGATCGATCGGGTCTCGATCACTCTAATCGATACCGGGCAATTAGGGGCGGGTACCTCGATGGCTGGGCGGGTCCTAGTTACCATTGTCCCAAGTACGCATGTCTTTCCAAATAAGGGGAGGTGACGCCGGTGAGTCTGATACTGTTGCAATTCCTTATTTTGAGTCTATTGTCTGGGGAAATCGATGATTGACCTTTAACAGGTGCAAGTTTCAGTTTGGTCTGGTTTTTCTCTGCACAATACACAGGGGCTGTGCACTGTCTGTGTCCCGACTTGACCACAATTCCCATTATCCTTTGCGGGCGGCCATTTTAGATGGCCACACCACATCTGGGAGACAAGGCTCCGACCTCAATGCCAGAACCTTAGCTTACAACTTAGCATCTATGTTAAGCAGTGAAATATGATGGCCCGACCCATATTCCATGGGATCCTGTCCTTTTTCAGCATAAGGGAGATGGGTGCCTGACTAAGCAGAAAGGGAACCAAGGGCCAAAGAGTCATTGAACATCCCCATCAGTAACGGAACCAGCTGGTAAAATTCTTCTTGTAAAATTCCATCGGGAACCCATCGGGCCCCTGTACCTTCCCTGTTTGCACCTGTCCTATCCTCCTCCGGACACAACAGTGCCTCCAGCTCATCCTGTATTTCCTCCCCCACTGATACACACACACATGTACAGAAACATAGGTGCACACACAGACACACCCACACACAGACAGACACACACACCACAGACACACATACACAGGGAGACACATTCACAGAGACACACACACATAGAGAGCCACACATATAGAGAGACACATACAGACACACGGGGACACACGCACACAGAGAGAAATACACAGACACATAGGGAGACACAAACACACAGAGAGGCACACACTCATAGAGCACAGAATTTACAGTGCAGCCGGAGGCCATTCGGCCCATTGAGTCTGCACCGGCTCTTGGAAAGAGCACCCCACTTAAGCCCACGCCTCCACCCTACCCCCGTAACTCCACCTAACCTTTTTGGACACTAAGGGCAATTTAGCATGGCCAATCCACCTAACCTGCACGTCTTTAGACTGTGGGAGGAAACCGGAGCACCCGCAGGAAACCCACGCAGACACGGGGAGAACGTGCAGACTCCACACAAGTGACCCAAGCCGGGAATTGAACCTGGGACCCTGGAGCTGTGAAGCAACTGTGCTAACAACTGTGCTACCGTGCTGCACCACTCAGACACATACACAGAGACACATGGACAACGCACACAGGGAGACACACACATAGAGAGAGACACACACATAGATAGACATACAGGGAGACACAAACACACAAAGACGCACACAGTCAGAGACACATGGACAACACACGGAGACACAGACAAGCACACGGATACATGCACACAATGATACACACACACCACAGAAACACACGCACAGAAACAAAGATGCACATACACAGGCAAATACACACAGGCACACGCACATACACACAGACAGAAACACACACAGGGATATATATCCACCAACACACAGGGGATTGGACCCAGTGGCTGGGAGTCTGTGTATTTGTGTGGGGGAGGGGTTAGGGAACATCTGGGTCGTTCTCCTGGGTTAGAGGCGGGGCCTGGGCGGCCATGACCGGATTCGCGTCACCGTGAATACGGTCTATCTGGCGGCGGGGCGGCGGAAGTGACGCCATCCCAGGACTCGAGCGCGAAAAAACGAATCGGGTTTTCCGACCGAGAGAGAGAAAAAGATCCGGAGTGAGGGGGAGTGAGTGAGTGAGGGGGAGGAGTGAGTGAGGAGGGGGGGGGGGAGTGAGTGAGGGAGGGGGGGGGGAGTGAGTGAGGGAGGGGGGGGGAGTGAGTGAGTGAGGGGGAGGAGTGAGTGAGGGGGGAGTGAGTGAGTGAGGGGAGGAGTGAGTGAGTGAGGGGAGGAGTGAGTGAGTGAGGGGGGAGTGAGTGAGTGAGGGGGGGAGTGAGTGAGGGGGGAGTGAGTGAGTGAGGGGGGAGTGAGTGAGTGAGGGGAGGAGTGAGTGAGTGAGGGGGGGAGTGAGTGAGTGAGGGGGGAGTGAGTGAGTGAGGGGGGAGTGAGTGAGTGAGGGGGGAGTGAGTGAGTGAGGGGGGGAGTGAGTGAGTGAGGGGAGGAGTGAGTGAGTGAGGGGGGAGTGAGTGAGTGAGGGGGGAGTGAGTGAGTGAGGGGGGAGTGAGTGAGTGAGGGGGGAGTGAGTGAGGGGAGGAGTGAGTGAGTGAGGGGAGGAGTGAGTGAGTGAGGGGAGGAGTGAGTGAGTGAGGGGGGGGAGTGAGTGAGGGGAGGAGTGAGTGAGTGAGGGGAGGAGTGAGTGAGTGAGGGGAGGAGTGAGTGAGTGAGGGGAGGAGTGAGTGAGTGAGGGGAGGAGTGAGTGAGTGAGGGGGGAGTGAGTGAGTGAGGGGGGAGTGAGTGAGGGGGGGAGGAGTGAGTGAGTGAGGGGAGGAGTGAGTGAGGGGGAGGAGTGAGTGAGTGAGGGGAGGAGTGAGTGAGTGAGGGGGGGAGGTGAGTGAGTGAGGGGGGGAGTGAGTGAGTGAGGGGGGAGTGAGTGAGTGAGGGGGGGAGTGAGTGAGGGAGGGGAGGAGTGAGTGAGTGAGGGGGGAGTGAGTGAGTGAGGGGGGAGTGAGTGAGGGGGGGGAGTGAGTGAGGGGGGAGAGTGTGAGGGGAGGAGTGAGTGAGGGGAGGAGTGAGTGAGTGAGGGGGGGGAGTGAGTGAGTGAGGGGAGGAGTGAGTGAGTGAGGGGGGAGTGAGTGAGTGAGGGGGGAGTGAGTGAGGGGGGGGAGTGAGTGAGGGGGGAGAGAGTGAGGGGAGGAGTGAGTGAGGGGAGGGTGAGTGAGGGTGGGGAGTGAGTGAGGGAGTGGGGAGTGAGTGAGGGAGGGGGGGAGTGAGGGTGGGGGGGAGTGGAGTGAGTGGGAGGGGGGGAGTGAGTGAGGGAGGAGTGAGTGAGTGAGGGAGGGGTGGGAGTGAGTGAGGGGGGGTGTGAGTGAGTGAGGGGGGGAGTGAGTGAGTGAGGGGGGTGTGAGTGAGTGAGGGGGGAGTGAGTGAGTGAGGGGGGGGAGTGAGTGGAGTGGGGGGGAGTGAGTGAGTGAGGGGGGGAGTGAGTGGGGGGAGTGAGTGAGGGTGGGGGGAGTGAGTGAGGGAGGGGGGGAGTGGTGAGGGTGGGGGGAGTGAGTGAGTGGTGAGTGGGGGTGGAGTGAGTGGTGTGGGGTGGAGTGTGTGGTGAGGGGAGGAGTGAGTGAGTGAGGGGGGGAGTGAGTGAGTGAGGGGGGGAGTGAGTGAGTGTTGGGGGGAGTGAGTGAGTGAGGGTGGGGAGTGAGTGAGTGAGGGGGGGGAGTGAGTGGAGGGAGGGTGGGGAGTGTGTGAGGGAGGGGGGGAGTGGTGTGTGGGAGGGGGGAGTGAGTGAGTGAGTGAGGGGGGAGTGAGTGAGTGTGGGGGGAGTGAGTGAGTGGGGGGAGGTGGTGAGTGAGTGTGGGTGGGGGTGTGGTGGTGAGGTGGGGGTGTGTGAGTGGGGTGGGGGTGAGTGAGTGAGGGGGGGGTGTGAGTGAGGGTGGAGTGAGTGGTGAGTGGGGGTGTGAGTGAGGGAGGGGGGGTGAGTGAGGGAGGGGTGGAGTGAGTGGGGTGGGGGGGTGGTGAGTGGGGGGTAGTGAGTGAGTGGGGGTGGGTGAGTGAGTGAGGGGGGTGGTGAGTGAGTGAGTGGGGGAGTGAGTGAGTGAGGGTGGGAGTGAGGTGAGTGAGGGGGGAGTGAGTGAGTGAGGGGGGGTGGAGTGAGTGAGGGGGGAGTGGTGAGTGGGGGGAGTGAGTGTGTGAGGGGGGGAGTGAGTGGGTGGTGGGGGGAGTGGTGTGGTGGGTGGGGGGAGTGAGTGAGTGAGGGGAGGGTGAGTGAGGGGGGAGTGTGGTGAGTGAGGGGGGGAGTGAGGGAGGGGAGGAGGGTGTGAGGGAGGGGAGGTGGGAGTGAGGGAGGGGAGGAGGGAGTGAGTGAGTGAGGGGGGAGGAGGGTGAGTGAGGGAGGGGTGGAGGGAGTGAGTGAGGATGGGGAGGAGGGAAGGAGTGAGTGAGGGGGGCGAGAGTGAGTGAGGGGGGGCGAGAGTGAGTGAGGGGGGCGAGAGTGAGTGAGGGGGGCGAGAGTGAGTGAGGGGGGCGAGAGTGAGTGAGGGGGGCGAGAGTGAGTGAGGGGGGCGAGAGTGAGTCAGGGGCGCGAGAGTGAGTGAGAGGGGCGAGAGTGAGCGAGGGGGTGGGGGGATTGTGAGGGAGTGGGGGGGAGTAGTGAGGGAAGGAGTGAGTGAGGGGGTGGGGGGGAGTAGTGAGGGGGTGGGGGGGAGTTGTGAGGGAAGGAGTGAGGGGGTGGGGGGAGTAGTGAGGGGTGGGGGGAGTTGTGAGGGAAGGAGTGAGTGAGGGGGGTGGGGGGAGTAGTGAGTGAGGGGGTGGGGGGTGTAGTGAGGGGGTGGGGGGGAGTAGTGAGGGAAGGACTGAGTGAGGGGGGAGAGGGGGGAGGGGAGGAGGGAGTGAGGGGAGGGGGAGGGGAGTGAGGGGGGAGGAGGGAGTGAGGGGAGGAGGGTGGAAGGGTGAGGGGAGGAGGGAGGGAGTGAGGGGGGAGGGGAGGAGGGAGTGAGGGGAGGGGAGGAGGGAGGGAGTGAGGGGGGAGGGGAGGAGGGAGTGAGGGGAGGAGGGAGTGAGGGGTGGAGGGAGTGAGGGGAGGAGGGAGTGAGGGGAGGAGGGGAGGAGGGGGTGAGGGGGGAGGAGTGAGGGGAGGAGGGAGTGAGGGGAGGAGGGAGTGAGGGGAGGAGGGAGTGAGGGGAGGAGGGAGTGAGGGGAGGAGGGAGTGAGGGGAGGAGGGAGTGAGGGGAGGAGGGAGTGAGGGGAGGAGGGAGTGAGGGGTGGAGGGAGTGAGGGGAGGGGGGAGTGAGGGGAGGGGAGGGGGGAGTGAGTGGGGGGAGGGGGGGTGGGGGAGTGAGGGGTGGGGTGGGGGGTGGTGAGGGGAGGGGAGGGGTGAGTGAGGGGAGGGGAGGGGGGAGTGTGGGGTGGGGAGGGGGGAGTGAGGGGAGGGGAGGGGGAGGTGAGGGGTGAGGGGGAGGGTGGGGAGTGAGGGGAGGGGAGGAGGGTGTGAGGGGGGGCGAGTGAGGGGAGGGGGGGCGAGTGAGGGGAGGGGGGGGCGAGTGAGGGGAGGGGGGGCGAGTGAGGGGAGGGGGGGCGAGTGAGGGGAGGGGGGGCGAGTGAGGGGGAGGGGGGGCGAGTGAGGGGAGGGGGGTGCGAGTGAGGGGAGGGGGGGGCGAGTGAGGGGAGGGGGGGCGAGTGAGGGGAGGGGGGGCGAGTGAGTGAGGGGGGGGGTGCGAGTGAGGGAGGGAGGAGGGAGGGTGTGAGGGAGGGGAGGAGGGTGTGAGGGAGGGGAGGAGGAGTGAGGGAGGGGAGGAGGGAGTGAGGGAGGGGAGGAGGGAGGGGAGGAGGGAGAGAGGGAGGGGAGGAGGGAGTGATGTGAGGGGAGGGGGCAGTAGTGAGGGGGGGTGGAGGAGTAGTGGTGACGGGATGAGGGTGTGAGTGAGTGTGGGGGAGGGAGAGTGAGTGAGGGGGGAGAGAGTGAGTGAGGGGGGGAGAGAGGTGAGTGAGGGGGGGAGAGAGTGAGTGAGGGGGGGGAGAGTGAGTGAGGGGGGGAGAGAGTGAGTGAGGGGGAGGAGGGAGGTGAGTGAGTGGGGGAGGAGGGAGGGAGTGAGTGAGGGGGGAGGAGGGAGGGGTGAGTGAGGGGGAGGAGGGAGGGAGTGAGTGAGGGGGAGGAGGGAGGGAGTGAGTGAGGGGGGGTGGGAGGGGTGAGTGAGGGGGGGTGGGAGGGAGGGAGTGAGGGGAGGAGGGAGGGAGTGAGTGAGGGGGAGGAGGGAGGGATGTGAGTGAGGGGGAGGTGGGAGGGAGTGAGTGAGGGGGAGGTGGGAGGGAGTGAGTGAGGGGGAGGAGGGAGTGGAGTGAGGGGGAGGAGGGAGGGAGTGAGTGAGGGGGAGGAGGGAGGGAGTGAGTGAGGGGGAGGAGGGAGGGGTGAGTGAGGGGGAGGAGGGAGGGAGTGAGTGAGGGGGAGGAGGGAGGGAGTGAGTGAGGGGGAGGAGGGAGGGTGAGTGAGGGGGGAGGAGGGAGGGAGTGAGTGAGGGGGAGGAGGGGTGAGGTGGGGGGAGGAGGGTGGGGTAGTGAGTGAGGGGGAGGAGGGAGGGAGTGAGTGAGGGGGAGGAGGGAGGGAGGTGAGTGAGGGGGAGGAGGGAGGGAGTGAGTGAGGGGGGAGGAGGGAGGGGAGTGAGTGAGGGGGAGGAGGGAGGGAGTGAGTGAGGGGGAGGAGGGAGGGAGTGAGTGAGGGGGGAGGAGGGAGGGAGTGAGTGAGGGGGAGGAGGGAGGGGAGTGAGTGAGGGGGAGTGAGGGAGGGAGTGAGTGAGGGGAGGAGGGAGGGAGTGAGTGAGGGGGAGGAGGGAGGGAGTGAGTGAGGGGGAGGAGGGAGGAGTGTGTGAGGGGGAGGAGGGAGGGGTGAGTGAGGGGAGGGGGAGGGAGTGAGTGAGGGGGAGGAGGGAGGGAGTGGTGAGGGGGAGGAGGGAGGGAGTGAGTGAGGGGGAGGAGGGAGGGAGTGAGTGAGGGGGAGGAGGGAGGGAGTGAGTGAGGGGGAGGAGGGAGGGGAGTGAGTGAGGGGGAGGAGGGAGGGAGTGAGTGAGGGGGGGAGGGAGGGAGTGAGTGAGGGGGAGGAGGAGGGGTGAGTGAGGGGGAGGAGGAGTGAGTGAGTGAGGGGGTGGAGGGAGGAGTGAGTGAGTGAGGGGGAGGAGGGAGGGAGTGAGTGAGTGGGGGGAGGAGGGAGGGATGTGGTGAGGGGGAGGAGAGTGAGTGAGTGAGGGGGGGAGTGAGTGAGGAGGGGGGAGGTGAGTGAGGGAGGGGGGGGAGTGTGTGAGTGAGGGGGGGTTGAGTGAGTGAGGGGGGGAGTGGTGAGTGGGGGAGGAGTGGTGAGTGAGGGGGGGAGTGAGTGTGTGAGGGGGGGAGTGAGTGAGTGAGGGGGGGGAGTGAGTGAGTGAGGGGGGGAGTGAGTGAGTGAGGGGGGGAGTGAGTGAGGGTGGGGGGAGTGAGTGAGGGAGGGGGGGAGTGAGTGAGGGGGGTGGAGGTGAGTGATGTGAGTGGGTGAGGGGGGAGTGAGTGAGTGAGGGGGGGAGTGAGTGAGTGAGGGGAGGAGTGAGTGAGTGAGGGGGGGAGTGAGTGAGTGGAGGGGGGAGTGAGTGAGGGAGGGGGTGAGTGAGTGAGGGGGGGAGTGAGTGAGGGGAGGAGTGAGTGAGTGAGGGGGGGAGTGAGTGAGGGAGGGGGGGTGTGAGTGAGGGAGGGGGGGGGAGTGAGTGAGGGAGGGGGGGAGTGAGTGAGGGGGGGAGTGAGTGAGTGAGGGGGGAGTGAGTGAGTGTGGGGGGAGTGAGTGAGTGAGGGGGGAGTGAGTGAGGGAGGGGGGTGAGTGTGTGAGGGGGGGAGTGAGTGAGGGGGAGGAGTGATGTGAGTGAGGGGGGGAGTGAGTGAGGGAGGGGAGGAGGGAGTGAGGGGAGGGGAGGAGGGAGGGAGTGAGGGGGGAGGGGGAGGAGGGAGTGAGGGGAGGAGGGAGTGAGGGGAGGAGGGAGTGAGGGAGGAGGGAGTGAGGGGAGGAGGGAGTGAGGGGAGGAGGGAGTGAGGGGAGGAGGTGAGTGAGGGGAGGAGGGGAGTGAGGGGAGGAGGGGAGGAGGGGGTGAGGGGAGGAGGGGGTGAGGGGAGGTGGGGGTGAGGGGAGGAGGGGGTGAGGGGAGGAGGGAGTGAGGGGAGGAGGGAGTGAGGGGGAGGAGGGAGTGAGGGGAGGAGGGAGTGAGGGGAGGAGGGAGTGAGGGGAGGAGGGAGTGAGGGGAGGGGGGAGTGAGGGGAGGGGGGAGTGAGGGGGGAGGGGAGGGGGGGAGGTGAGGGGAGGGGAGGGGGGTGGTGAGGGGAGGGGAGGGGGGGGGTGAGGGGAGGGGAGGGGGGAGTGAGGGGAGGGGAGGGGGGAGTGAGGGGAGGGGAGGGCGGAGTGAGGGGAGGGGAGGAGGGAGTGAGGGGAGGGGAGGAGGGAGTGAGGGGGGGGCGAGTGAGGGGAGGGGGGGCGAGTGAGGGGAGGGGGGGCGAGTGAGGGGGAGGGGGGGCGAGTGAGGGGGAGGGGGGGGCGAGTGAGGGAGGGGGGGCGAGTGAGGGGAGGGGGGGCGAGTGAGGGGAGGGGGGGGCGAGTGAGGGGAGGGGGGGCGAGTGAGGGGAGGGGGGGCGAGTGAGGGGGAGGGGGGGCGAGTGAGGGGAGGGGGGGCGAGTGAGGGGAGGGGGGGCGAGTGAGGGAGGGGAGGAGGGAGGGTGTGAGGGAGGGGAGGAGGGTGTGAGGGAGGGTAGGAGGGAGTGAGGGAGGGGAGGAGGGAGTGAGGGAGGGGAGGAGGAGAGAGAGAGGGAGGGGAGGAGGGAAGTGAGTGAGGGGAGGGGGGGGCAGTAGTGAGGGGGGGGTGGAGGAGTAGTGGTGACGGGATGAGGGAGTGAGTGAGTGTGGGGGGAGGGGGAGAGTGAGTGAGGGGGGGAGAGAGTGAGTGAGGGGGGGAGAGAGTGAGTGAGGGGGGGAGAGAGTGAGTGAGGGGGGGAGAGAGTGAGTGAGGGGGGGAGAGAGTGAGTGAGGGGGGAGGAGGGAGGGAGTGAGTGAGGGGGAGGAGGGAGGGAAGTGAGTGAGGGGGAGGAGGGAGGGAGTGAGTGAGGGGGAGGAGGGAGGGAGTGAGTGAGGGGGAGGAGGGAGGGAGTGAGTGAGGGGGAGGAGGGAGGGAGTGAGTGAGGGGGGGTGGGAGGGAGTGAGTGGGGGGGGTGGGAGGGAGGGAGTGAGGGGGAGGAGGGAGGGAGTGAGTGAGGGGGAGGAGGGAGGGAGTGAGTGAGGGGGAGAGGGAGGGAGTGAGTGAGGGGGAGGAGGGAGGGAGTGAGTGAGGGGGAGGAGGGAGTGAGGTGAGGGGGAGGAGGGAGGGATGTGAGTGAGGGGGGAGGAGGGAGGGAGTGAGTGAGGGGGAGGAGGGAGGGAGTGAGGTGAGTGAGGGGGAGGAGGGAGGGAGTGAGTGAGGGGGAGGAGGGGAGGG